>NW_025318906.1:3005000-3270000 GCF_018153725.1 Drosophila mojavensis | reverse complement strand
ACGCGTTCAATAGACCTATTTAGCCAATAGTTTTTGGACATTACGTAAATGTAGAACCAACTTAATCAGCTACAAATTATGCTCAACAGGCAACTGTTGACGTACAACAAAAGTTCTTATGAAATTCATTCATTGAAATTCTAACGAGCAAAGATACTTATATGTATGTATGTATATATGTATATATATATTTGTATGTCTAGTTTTGTATCGGAATAAGTTAAGCTCTATGGCTATAAAAAGCACAGCACGAAACAGCAAAGAAAATAGAAAGTTCTGCACAACTTGTCAAAACAGATAACAACAACAACAACGAACAAACAAATAAACAAGCAACAACACTAACAGCAACAATAATCAACAAGCAACAACAAACAACTATAGTAAACACTACTGTTGTTGTTGTTGCTGCTGCTGTTGCTGTTGTTGTCGTTGTTGCTTGCAGTGAAGATTTCATCTCTACCTTTTGATCGTATGTTGTAGCAACATGTAGCTAAGCTAAGAAATGTTGCAAAGTCGCGTGCTGCTGCTGCTCCATATCACAATGTAAGTGCACTTATGCACACACGAACACGCGCGTTACACACACACACAAACGCACACACACTCATAGATATTTACACATACGAATAGATATAGAGACGAACGTTATTTAGAGCCACTGTTGAACAAAGAAAAACAGTTGCAGCTATAAGTATGCCAACATGCCGCGCACGCACAAAGTTTTGATGTAGCGCGATTTTTTGCAATTTGAATTGAATTGAATTTCCTATATATATACCCGTATATATATATATAAATTTTATGCTTGATAAACACACGTTATTTTGTATTGGACTTGATGTATAAATATTTATTGATTTTCTTAAATATCGTTTTGCCACCTTCCGTTCGACGTCTGTTTTGTGCACCGCTTCGCAGACAACTGATACGTTTATGAAATTTTTATAGAAAGGTTTTAAACCGCACGAAAACGACGCAGCGGTACGTCTTACACACACACACACACACACACGCACACTCACAAGCAGTATAAGTGTAAGAGTATATAACTATGCGCGCTTCGAGCGCCATTTGAGCCCAGCTTTGACTGTGTGTGTGCGTGTGTGTATAAGTACGCTCTTTTCTTCTCTTATACGCCAAGAGCTTTGCACCAAGCTGAAGACGCTGACTCCGCAATGGTCACGCTCTCTGCAAGATTTGTCCAAGCTGCAACAGCTGATTTGACACTTTTTTCTGCAGCCATGCTCTTCTAAAACAGAGAGAGAGATAGAAACAGCAAAAAAATCAACTCTCTTTGTCTGTAGCCTTTTGCTCTCTGTCTTTGTTCTGTGCTCTCTCTCTCTCTCTCTCACTCTCTCTGTCTCTCTCTCGCTCTCGCTCTCGATCAGTCTCTTAACACAGGTGCTGACAAGATAAACGAGCTTCATTTACGTGTGTAATTAGTCATAAAGTGCGTTTGATTGTAAAGATCAGCTTAATATAATTAACTTGTTGCGCTCATTTGTTGCTTGACATTTTGTCAGAGCCTAAAGCAAGAACAATATGGAAAACAAAATAATAAATAAAACAATACGTTTAAATTCAAATTATGCGCTTTAAATGCCAACTGTTGAGTTCTTGTGAACGCTATTGAACTCGTAATTGTTAAAGAATGTTAAAAACAAAAAAACAAAAATAAAGCTCGTGCTTAGTCCGCCTCGAGCATATTAAATTGATACACGTTTGCTTCAAAATTTATGGTAACACAGCTTCAGGCCTAAAGTGCATGAATACATATGTGTATATATAAATAAATATATAGATTTATTTATAGCTGTAATTAAAAATATTTTAAATATATAAGCTATTTAATAGTTTGATTGCAATAAGTTTCGTATAAAATACGTATCAGATTGCTTTAGTTACCCATTTATAAGTATGCGTCATCAAAAGTGCTCGAGATCTCAATTCACTGATTGTATTCAAAAAGTTATCTTTTACTTACCTAAAAAGAAAATAAAAGCAAAGATAAGATTAGTTGAGGGCATCAATGTATCAGCTGATAGTTATCAGTTTCAATCGATTATAAAATAGTGATGAATATATATACCATACGGTATATATAAATATAACTTATATAAAAAGATTACACATAAACACATATAAATCTATAAATCTTTGCTAAAACTGCATCTACTCAAAATTTCACTAAGCTTTATATCGATAACTTTTTCTGCTCGAGTGTCGATATTTAAAATAATATAGTATATTAATAAGAGATCAGCTATCTGTTATCTGTTTGGCTTACGACAATATAGTGAATAGCTTTAAATCTTCATTTTGTTCAATTACATAATGTTTGTCGATACTATCGATCAAAAGTCTCGTTCTCCCTTCTTGGAAATATAAACCATAACAGACTTTACATAAGCTTGGTGCTGAATATCAGAAAATTCTAAATTTCTTACAAAACTATCGATACTTTTTATGGAGATTAATGATATATTAAAAGAAATATCTATAGAATCCTCTGATATAAAAAATATACCATGGTCTATTGCACATCGTAAAGTTTGAACTAACTAAATGTCACTGCTTTAATAAATAATCATTTGCTTCCCTTAAATCTACATTTTAATCGCATTACGTCAATTATTGTTTCAAAGTAACAAGTGCTCAACGACATATGTACTTCATCTATTGTATAACACTAGTTATATATTAGTAACTTTAATCTTAAAGAATCCCTAGAATAAATTACATAGCTTCTCGACAATACACTTATGTGAGTAATGCTACGACATGTACTAGGAATTTATGACTCATAAGCTGCAGTTAAATTGATTTTAAATATACAGTTAGTTAACATATAAACCCATTACCTTACAATATTATCGGAAATCGTGTAAAGGTCATCAGGAAAGCAATAAACAAAATAAAAGCGAATTAAATGCCAAAACCTAATGCAAATATTGCTCTAAGCCTCGATAAATAAATAAAATAGCGAACTAAAATAAAAAAAAAATTAAAAAACACACTAACACTGAATTATATTGCAACTGTAACATCCAGACAATCGACAAATTAGACAGCTCAATTCAATTTGAGAAGCTCATGAAATCAATGAGTTGAGTTTTTTAATTAGCTTTACTGTCGTCTAATGTGACAAGCTAATTTTTCTGTTCAATTACTCCATACTCATTGAAGAATTGTCTAGAGGGGATGTACTAATTGTGTTACACTATATGAAACAGACAGAAGGAGGTGTGAATTAAAGTAGAGTAAGGTATATATATTAGATATGTATAAGCGGGATCATATATGTAGATATATGTACAAGAGTATAAGAGACAAGTGACCAAGAGTAGTGTAGACTAAAGAGCTTTGCCTAAGAGACAAGATGACAAAGCTTTTTAGCTTTACTATCTTCATGAAGACAGCAAGAGATATGCTGGTCTGGTCCTTTCTATGCATAGAAATTTATAGAAATATAAGAGCAAAGTTAGCTAACCTCAACTATCTCTTCGTCTCTAGTAGTCAGGCAGACTAGTTAGTTGGTAAAGCAGTTAAAGTTTACAACTCGAGGTATTTCCTAGTCGGGCACTTCCTCTCGGCCATTCTAACTTGTTTATTTTTGTTATTTCACTTTTTCCAAGCTTCCTGTGCTATTTCCATTTAAATTATTACTCAACGTGAAAATTACCCCAATGCAAATTGACAATTTATAAATACATTTTTAGTTCTGTTTAAATTGCTTAAAATATGCATAGATATTATATGAAAATACATAAAACATTATATTTGACCTCCTTGCCGAGCATTGCCCGCTGAATTGGGTATCTTCTGCTGTAGCTGACAAATTTATTTAAACAATTGATTGTTGACTGTTTTTTTCTCTTTTCCTTTTATTAATTTTCTGAATTTTTCTTGTTGTTGTCTTATTCTATTGAATTGCTGTCTGTTAACTTCGAACACTTCGAAACGTCATCAACGTTTTTGAATACCAAACAGCGCAACATGAATCGAGAGAAACAGAAAATTGAATTAAAACGTATTTATACATATATCTTTATATAGTATACTCGTAGTTCGTTGGTATATTGAAAATATGAAAGGCAGCCACGCAATCCATATTGGAGCCAAATAACAACAACAGCAACAACAGCAACAGTCGCTACACAGTTCGATGACATTTTGTTTCATGTTCAATAACAACAATTGCAATGGACACATACAACAATTGTAAACAAACCGCAATGAACATACAGAAATAAACAACATTTATATCGTCGATTTATTAATGAAAACTTTTGTCAATAGCAGGCAATTAAATAAGAAAATTATGATGTCTTTATATAAAGAGATAGATTTAAAATGGATCAAGCATATTTTTTTGTTTATTAATTTGCTTTGATTTTCCAGAAATCCTTGGATGATTCGCTGGGAATTTCTTTGCAGTTCATTCCATATTTTGCTATTAGTAAATATCTGAAGGAACTTCATTGTAAATTTGCGCTTAGTTAAATATGTCTTAAGGGATATTCAGAGCGAATTTTCCTGATTTCTCATATATTTTTTTTTCAATTTCCCCACAAATAAATCAATATAAAAATCCAAAACAACAAGGCTATGAGTAATATCTATTAGCATATTCACCTTCATTAAGCCAACCAATTAGCAGATATATATGTGTGAAAACTATATATAGCGAATGTGGAGTAGGCTAGAATACGTAAACTCAGTTGAACAATTAGACTTGATAAGATTACCTATATTATAAGCGATTATATTTGTCACAAAGACTTACTTAAATGCAATTTAAATGGATTGAAGCAATTAAATAAAGCCATTAATATGCACATGAGATTCGAGTGCCACTGACATTGAAATTTGGCTAACAACAAAATTTCGCTGCGACAAATTCAAAGCAAAAAAATATATATATATATAGGAAAAAAAAGTTTGCGAAATTAACAGCAGTTGCGTCTGGCGTCGCCTTCCGTGTCGGAAGATGAGGTTCGTTAACAAACATAAAAAAATAAATAGATATATATGTATATGTGTCATTCATTGGATCAGTTAACCTGGCAGCTATTGAGTGGATAGCAAAAAAAAAATAAATAAAATAAAAAAATAGTAAGCAAGAAGATTGCGGCTGTGATTACCAGGCTGCATAATACTCGTTCACGTCTTCAGGTACAGACTAATGTATTACAAAATCTTTGTTTTCCGATCCACCACATATTATAATAGTATGATCGCAGATCAACATTGTTGCAGAACTTGATGATCTTAGCGCTAGGTCTAGGAACAAATATTAGCTAGTCCAAAGTGGACGACAAAGACGACATCCGTACAAGATCTTAATATAATAGTTTTATACATGGGGTCGAGGAATGGAATGGGGATTACTTTGAAGGTGACAAATGAGATATTTACGAATAAATAAATGTTTTGGAAAGAGACAGAAAAACTTGAATAAGGCTTCGTCTCTAAGATAATGAGACGATGAGATGTACAGAACATAGATCGTTTTCTAATTGTTCAACTGTGAAAGATTTAGTATAAGTACCCAAGTACCCACCACCTAGCAAGGTTTTTAGTTAAGGTCTGGACTTGGTCAATAGAAATTCGCCTATAAACAAAGCAATTCATTTGAAATTTCTAGAATATCTGCCTAAAGCCTTCATCTGAAGAGCCCATACCGGACTATAGAAGATTTCTAGTCTCTAAATGCAAATTGACAAACAGATAATTGATGAGAAGAATCAAGCCTAAAATCAATATGCTCTCTTAAACACTTCCTGAACGAGTATCAAAATAACAACACAAAACCAACTGTTGTCACACATACAAATAGCCGAATGTATATGAAGAAGAATACTAAAAACTAAAAAGCCAATATACTCTCTTTTTAGCACTTCCTGAACGAGCATCAAAATAATAACAACAAATGTAAATTGTAGTTGTGAATTTTAGACTTGCACTTGCGTAAGTTTCGCATTTCAATTGAAACGCTCGCAGCTTACTAAATTGGCAGAGCTCAATATATACATATAGATAGACATACAATATAATATTTATATACTCCATCTGGAATATTGTTCTATAGTGATTTATGGGCTGTTGCGTGTTGATAATATAATTATATAGCTCTATCATTTTTAACTATATCTATTTTTTTTTATAGGTTTGTGGGTTTGTTTTATAATTTTGCAAACAAATTTTCGAGTTCAATGCGCCGTAGAACTTCCGATTTTTATTTGCGAACTTTGCGTTTGGTTGCGCCTCCTGCACATCGGCTCATTGACAGTCAATGGGAATGGCGCATTATTAGCGATTTATGTGGTCAGATAATGGCAATTTGTGAATTTACGGCTCCAACGCTCAGCCAATTGCCAAATAGTAGTTGTAGTAGTTTTTTGTTTTCGCAGTTTTTTGTTTCTTATCAACGGAAGTCAAGTCATATATAAATAAAACGAAAGCGCATTCAATTAACGTAGTACCAGGTATTTCCCCAGAAAAAAGATATAAAAAATAACAAATAACTGACGAGAGGCGCCGAAAATTCATTGGAATTATTTTCAAGTTTTTAGCCTCGACTGGTCCAAAATGCGCTGCTTAAGTCTTCAATTCAATTTGCTGACGTCATCAGGCGGTTCAATGTCTCCCCCTTACGCATTCCCAGCTCCATCTACATCTGCTGACCTACATAGGTAACACTTGCTGTGCTTTCTGTCCGCTCTGCAGCACAGGTCACAAAAGCTCCAAATCATCGGCTCCACATCTATCGCCACATCGACGACTGCATACGAACTATTGCTGCCAATTGGCTGTTGACATGAACCTGTTCCAAGACCACGCCCTATTCCATGGGCATTATATGACTATGGCAGGTTAGGCGGCTAAAGGTGGGTCCATTGAAATTATTAGTCTAGGAGAAATATTTATGACTTGAGCGAACGTTAGCTTGGAGCCCAAGTCGTGGAAGATCTTTTATTATTGATGTGCCTTATCAATCAAATGTGAATGTTTTATGTAGATATCATTCCAAATTCTATTCATCTGGCATTTCGTTTTCAGCTCTCTCATCTTTCTAGATCTCTTTTAATTTTCTTTTTGAAATTCCCTGTTGGGCTGCTCTTTGAGTCTGTTTGTACATCTATCCTTCTATCTCCTTGTCGTTCTTCTTCGTGTTGCTTTATCTTCTAATTCTTCCCATTCTGTCTCTCTATCTCCAGTTTCTTCCCATGATTCTCATTCACTAACTTCTCTCGGTCCCACAGATTTTATTGCTTTTCTCTGTGATTCTCCTTGTCGACTTTCCTCCTACAACTTTCATTCTCTAGCTTCTAGTTGTGATTCTCATTCTGGCACTTGTTTATGACCTCAGTTTAACTTCTTTCAGTCATTCTTGTTGTCTGAGTTTTGACTTTGTTTCTCAACACCTTCTCATTAGAATTTTCATTCGCCAGCTTCTTTCCGTAAAGCTCATTCTACATTTCCATTATCCAGCTTCTCTTTTCTGTTACCTTCCTCCAACTTATTTCTGTCTTTCAAATTCTTCAACCTCTCTCAAATTTTTATTGTCGAGCCTCTCTCTGTGATTCCCATCTTGGGGTTTCTTCTACTCCAGCTTTAATCTGTAATTTTCAGAAATTACAAAATGTTTCTCTTCCATTCGCATTCCTCGGCTTCTTTGTCCGCATGATTGTTCGAATCACTTTTGCTCTTTCTTTTCTGTTCTTTTGCCCAAGAACTCGTTTCGTCAATTCACCTTTATGGAATAAACTTCTTTTAATTCTTAAGTGCGTTCCTTTCTTAGAAACTTTCTGCACTTAATTTCGTATAATTATTAATCTATTTTAAGATTAATAAATATTTTTTTGTGCTGCATTCCGTAGTAATAATTTTCTATCATTCTCTGAATATAATTCAACACTCATTGTTTATTCAAATAAAAGTAATGAAAATGCTAAACTAAAATTTCAGATTTGTTCAAACTTAACGCGTTTACGACTTTCTTTTATGGCAGTTACAAATAAGAAAATGTATGCATAATTAAAAAGAGTTTCGGGTTTTCCCTGGATTTTCAGGCGCTGCTCTTGCAATAGATTTCCAAATGCAGCCAATCAATATGCATAGATCCAGTTATCAGTTATAGTTAACAAGAAAATAAAAAAAAAGAGTCTCGTGACTTGACAGAAGTACAGCCCAAATCAACATTTGCATGAGGCTTGCACCACCAAAACGAATCGAACAACAGAAATTAATGTCAACGAGAGCTTAAATTATGCAATGCAAATGAATGACAATAAGAAATAAGAGGCACACTTCTCAGAAGAAATTGCTGAACAAATTGACCAGAAAAGAAATGGAAAGAAATTGCGCAGAAGAAATCTCTGGATGCTGTCGCCTGTAGCCCGCTTACGGTTAAATGCAATTTATTGCAAGAAATTTCGCAGTGGTAATGCTGAGTTATGCATACAATTAAATGGTGACAACAAGGCAAGCAACAGGCAAAGCCAACAACAACAACAATTGGCCACAAATTAGGCCAAAATAATATTGGCAACCAGTTTCGAGTGTTTGTTAGTTTGGCCTTGAAATTGTGGCTTGAGAAATGCTACATGAAATGCATAAAACTAATGCACTGGGCGTGGGCATTTCAGCTTAAGATAAACAGCAAATGAGACGCGCGATTAGGGGTATTCCTTAATTTCCAAAACAATTAAAAATAAACATTGTTAAGTAGTTGTTGTCAGTCAGGCGCTGCATTAAAATGCAAGTGGCTCGCGGCGTTCGAAAGAGAAAGAGAAAGAGTAAAGGGAGAAAGAGGAAGAAAGCAGAAGCGAGTGCGCGAGGGCAGGTCTCTTGTCTCTCGAGTAGATTTACCGTTATGCACAAACACGAGATAAATTTAATTAATGAGACGATTTTTCTGTTGTGTATTTTTGTTCGATTTACCGGTTTTATGAACTTTTCCCTACGGACTCACGCCCAGACAGCCACTTATTAAGATAAATATGTATATATATATGTATATGCATTGCTGTCTGTTTCTATATTATATATCGATCTCTTTTTCGATTAATTTATGCAGCTCTCTTTGTTGTTTTCATCGTTTCATTTCGTTTTCGGTTTACAGTTTTGATACCCTGAAGCTATTTAAAACACTCAAACAGGGTATATACAGGTAGGAAACAGGCAGAAGGAAGCTTGTAGATTTTTCGAGATCAGGATCAATATTTAACTGAAATTCATTATCAGTATCTATAAAATATATGAGAGTTCAAGAGGCAGAGACTAGCTAGTATGTATAAGAGCGGTAAAGCTCGTTTTTCCTTTTGAATATAAAACGGTATAAGACTATTTCGGTAGTATAAGAGCTGGAAAGATGGAAGGACAGAAGGTAAGTAAGTATAAGAGCTGAGAGTAGCAGAAGATTCGAGCGCATAAGGTATAAGAGCTGAGAGTATCAGATTATCTCGTTAGTATTAGAGCGGGAAAGAAGGAATATAAGTTAAGAAAGTATAAGAGCTGAGAGTAATAGATTACCTCGTTAGTAGGTAGAAGGTATAAGAGCTGAGAAAGTATTAGAGCTGAGAGTATAAGTGATAGAAGGTATAAGAGTTAAGGGAAGAGTTAAGACTAGCTAGCATAAGATCTAGAGGGAAGACATAATTTACATTTTGCGCTTTCGATTTCTTTAATTGTGTATAACTTGACCTCACAGTTAGGGTATTTCCCAGTCATGCACTCCTGACTTAAGTCTGCTCATATAATATGCACAATGAATTTGTATTTGCATTTCTCTTGCCTGGCTGCGCTTCAACCGCCGCATGTGGCCAAGGAATGTGTGTCAAAAAGGCTCCTCAATTAATCCTTAAAACATGTGCTCATCATTTAAGGGCTTTTGCCCGAGAGCCGTGTAACTGGGTCAAGTCTATACTTTATTTTTATTTGGTATTAGTCGCTTATAGTCATTTACACTTGACACTGACACGCGTTCGATTTAATTGCCAAGCAGAACGATTGAGCATTTGAGTCGAGGAAACCAAAACACTGAACAAAAGTACTTAAAATAATAAATTCAATTTTTTTTTTCTCGGAGACGTCCGACTGTTTGAGCTGTAATCGAAGCATGTTTACAATTTGGCCTAAGAAACAAAATAAACAATTGATATGTAACCAGCTGCCTGACCATAAAGGTTGACTATCAAATCTTAATTGCTTTTTGTCGGCGAGGAGTGCTTGACAAGTATTGGATATTAATTACACTGAATGGGCATTGATTTTTGTAGTGCGATGGATGGGGTAGATACAAGGCAGTTTAAACTGTTTTAAATAGTTTTAAGAAATGATTTGCATAGAAGATTTTTTTATAACATCTATAGAATCTATAATGTAAATGCTATAGAAATCATTTAAAGAGAAGAAGAAGAAGAAGTTTATAGCGGAGTTTGTTGGGCATAGACAAACGAGGATTTAATGCACAGATATAAATGGTTTATATGTTATGTTCTAGCCGATAGATAGCTAAAGCAAATTTTAATTTTAATAAATTTTTAAACCAATATTTTTGGCAACATTTTCACCATCTTTTCAGACAATAAAAAAACTACCCTGCACGTTTTTAACATTTATTTTGCAGTCAATAAAGATTAACTGCGTCTATTGTTTACGAACCAATTGACACAGATATAATAGTTAGTCTTTTTTCTTATTTTTGCTTTATTTGAAAAGGAAATCTCAGCATTCGAATTCCATCAAATATCAAAACTAACCAACAGCAGCAGCAGCAGCAGCAGCAGCAGCTGTTGTGTCAGTTATTTTTATGATTTTTTGTTGAATATGCATGTCATATATAAAAATGTTTTTTTATATGTATGTATGTATATATGAAAATGAGCATACATAAACGCCAGGCACACGCACCACATTTGTTGTTATAGCAACAAATAAAAAAAATTTATAAACATTTGCCAATTGCCCCGGCAGCAGCATAAATAAAAAACAACATGAATGAATGCAAATTAAATACAAACAAAAAAAAAAAATTTTAAAAAAAGATTTATATGCAAATGAAAGCAATTTTCAGTCGACGTGAAAAACGTTGCATACTTTCAGGCAGTCTCAGTTTAGCCAAGACAAAAACCATGACAACGCAAGGCCAGTTTGGTTGTCGCACAGGCTGAATTAACGCAAACAATTTCGCTATCATTTCATATTTTATATATTTTTATATTATGCAAAAAAAAATATTACTTTTGGCTATGCAGATATAATAAATATATATTTTTTTAACAAACAAACATATAAATATTATAGTAAAATGCAAGATTCACAGTATCTTCTAGTCGGTCACTCCCAACTAAAACACCCTGTGCGTTTCAATGATATAATATGTATTTTCTGAAAATATAACAACCTGTACAACAAGTTCGCTTCTCAGCTCAAAAATCCTCATTAAACACTTATTTGACATAAATTTATATAAATGCATTATTTTATGGCATTATTCTAGACTTCTTTTGAATTTACTTTTATATAATTATAAAAATACTTACGGTTCTGCTTCGATAGACTTCAATTTGGCCACATAATTGGAAGGTATATAACCCTCTTGACGGGTTTTCTTGCTGCGCGCCAGCCACCAGTCACCCTGTAAATGTAAATGAACAATATATCAATACGAATTGAATAGAATGGTAGAATCTATCTATAGATAGCTTGATAAACCTAATTGTAAATACAATATAATGGGGAAAAAAAGAAACAATGATAGAGATAAAGCTACCAACTAAGTGCTCAGTTATCAAGGGAATTGCATTTTATATAATTGTCAGATTAACGTCAAACATGTTTACTATACTATATACTATATTTATGTATGTATATAAACGCGATACGAGTGCGAGACGAAACAAACTGACTCACCAATAATAAAAAAAAACAGCTTGAGTGGAACTAAGAGATATGGCAAGCACTTTAAGTATATAGTTACTTAGATGAAGATTAATATTATTTAATATGATATTTATTTATAGCATAGAGTTTATAGTTAAGTTTAATTTATCATAATACTTTATGTTTTATACATAGTCTTTTTTTTTTTTTTTTGCCTTACTCCCAAATTATTTCACAAGCAAACGCTGCAATTTTGTGATTAATTAACAAACAACTCCTCTAGCTGCCGGGTTGTTTTGATTGCCGCTGTTGTTGTTGTTGTTGCCTGTTTGTTGTTGCATTGAACAACACAGCATTTCTCACACAGACACAGAGCCACGCGAAACAGCTTAAACTATAATTAATTTAGCTGTCGTCAAGAGTGAAATAAAAGCGAAATCCACAAATGAATTAAGATTCGTACAATTTCATTTCGTTTTATTGTGTTGAAAATCTCGCTAATGCGAAACGTGTTTCGCAGTCTTTCGATTTAGCCAACAACAAAACGGCAATGGAGAGTTATGTCGCTATAGACGCCTATATATATACATATATATATATAAAGTTTTGACTATCAACTTGGGCACTTGTCCATTTGCAGCGCTGAGCAGTTGGGCATAGTTTTCATAGTTTGTTTGGGCGGGCAATAGCAATTTTATACTCAATTGTTGTTGTTCGATTATCAATTAACAGTGGGCGATGAGGGGGGCTATTTGGCGAAGAAAGAAAATGAAAAAAAAGGAGAAAGAAAAAAAAAAATCGCGCATTCACGCAACCAGATGGCAAAAACAGTCAACGGCAGCCACGAGGTGGCAGACACGCCAAACCACAGTTAATATTTGTATTTGTAATACCCTGCAAATCCAGTGAGTGCAGCGGGTAGATACTCTACATGCATATAAATGTTGTACATACATTTTAAAGCTTATATAGTCAATCGAATACTCTAGATAGAACTAGTTTAATATACTTTGTTTGCTTCTCAAGAAAACAAATTTCAATAATACCTAAGGTATTTTATAAACCCCACTATATTAAGTACTTACAAGTCTACAGAGTATTCTGCAGTCGAGCATGGCTTTCGAAGAACTATAAGAATACGATAAATATTGATAAATGCTTGTAGCTATTTGTGATAAGAAAACAAATTTCATTTAAGACGCTTTGTTGTAAAATTGAAGCATGAAAATCTATTTATGGATGAATGTAGAGAAATGTCTGAGGCAAACACATTCCTTAAAAATTCTTATTAATCTTCTTTTCTATTCTTCTTTTTTTGTTGAGAGAAAAACCGGTTTGATGCGAGAACTGAGTGTAAGTAAATATGATATTGATGATTAAATTCGATTGATAAATAAATCGGAATTCAAAAGAGTTAAGATTATTATACTTTAATATTTACAAATTTTGTATTCAGCGTTTATTATTATTTCTAAATTTTGTTTGCTTTTATATTGTAAGCTAATTTTTTTTTTTATTGTTTTTATTTTAATATATAATTTTTTTTTTAATGTTATATATATATTTTTTAACATCTATTTTGTATTATGATTATCTATTTTATTTTGAACTTTTTTTCTATTTTCTATTTTACATATTCTGTATTTCTATTTTCTATTTAATATGTAGTTATTTAGTTTATAATATTCTTCTTATATTATATTTTTCTGCCTTTACAGGGTAACTTTAAGTCTCTTACTGTTCTTTAGCTTTGCTTTTCAGTTTTTTCTCGCTTTGCAATTTTTATTACATATTGTATTTTATATTCGTGCAATTTACTATTCACGCATTCGCCTTGCTTCGTTACAGAAGAGAGGAAAAAAGTTGCTCGAAAAAAATAACGAAAATTAAATTAAAAACTTTATACAATCGCATTGTTGGATTGTTTTGTTTGCGCTTACGCGCTTTCCATAAAGCTCGCTAACAACAGCAACAATAGCAACAACAATAACAACTATAACATTTAAGCCAAAACTGGCTTTTGCCATATGTGTGCAGCGCGTTGGCTTGGCTAAAGAAAAACGAAGGCAAGGAAAAAACAGTTAGCTATTCATAGGAATCTACCCAAAGATCCAACTTGCTTACCGCTCTAAAAAAAATTATTAATAATAAATTGCAATTGAATTTTTGATGAGTTTGCCTAACATCCATCGTGTAGCTTGCTGATGGCCACGCCCCCGCCCCTTACACCATCTGACCCTAACTGGAAGTCAAGTGGCTTTTGCTATCATTAGCTGAAGCACACGATAAACTTTGTGGAAAGGTCAATGAACACAACAAACTGATTTTTTTTTTTAGGGTTCATTGTTTATTTGTTGTGTTTGCTTTGATTTTATTTCTGCTCCCGCTCTGCCTTTCTACCTCCCTTCCTCTCACTCTATCCGTCTTTCTGCTTGACTATCTCTGTCTCGCCTTGTGGCTCTATAAGTGCATTTCATAATCGCGCGTTTGTTGCCTTTTGGTAGCAACTGTTGTAAAGTATATACAATGTATATATATATAGTAATGTACACAGATCTGTGCTTATGTGCGCCTCGTTTCCATTGAAAATTTAAGTGATTTGGTATTCTTAGATACGCTTTGAAAGTGAAATAGCATTCGGCTTCTCTTTTGTTGTCAGCTCAAGAAAGCATTTTACACTTTTTTTTTTTAGATTTATATTAATGATTGCTGTTCTATTTAGTTTAAGTCGAGAATTTTTACAGCTAACCATAGCCAGAGATAAGACATTGACCTAAAACTTGGACATTCACTCCATTTATATACAGTATATACAGTTGGGAAAGGTTCTACGATTGTTATTCATAAAAAAATATGATTATTCTTTTATGTATTGGTAAAATGCCACACAAAAAACATGTTTATAAGTTCATTTACATTTTTATCATTGCAAATTTCAAGAATTTTGAAAATGTTTTTATAAAAATTTATATAATAATAAAAAATAAACTAAATTGAAAAAATATAGCAAAATAATATTTTTAATAACACAAAAAATACATATTTTAATAATATTAAACATTGAGAAAAATATATAAAAATAATATATGGAGATTTTTTCAAAGAATATCTTGCTCCCATTTACATTCTGCTGCATCTTAAGCCCTAACTTGCATTCTGCTATTTATGGAACTAAAAGTCTATACATAAACTCTGACTAAGCGAGTGCAACAGCAGCAAACAAAGGCAGGCTGTAAGGGCGCCTAAGTGTTCCTACTCTCTGCCTCCAACTATCTCTGTCTCTCTCTATCTCTCTGCCTTGTGCTCTGTAAAGTTGGTTATCCTTGAAGGGTTTCACTTAGCTTCCTGTTGAGCCCAAAAGCGATTGCTGTGCTCCAGCAACTCACTTTTATTATATTTTCTTCTTCTTCTTCATCGTCGTGTACACGCAGAGAATTTGCAATCTGCAAGCGACAAAAGCTGCAAAAACTGTGTGAGTGTAAGTGGCTGCGTGAGCATGTGTGATGAGTGTGCCATGTGTGTGTGTGTGTGTCGTGTGTGTGATGAGTGTGCTGTGTGCATGGTGTGCTGGGTGTTTATGCTTTGCTTCTCGGCCAAATGACAATGAACGAACAGAAGACGACGTCGACGTCGACGTCGATGTCGACTCTGAGGCACACCCATAAAATATTTTAACATACAATTTTGATTTCTATGCATGACGTTGAGCCGCGCGAAAAAATAAAAAACAGTCTACGAAAGGAAGCCGTGCTGCTTTTGGCATACCCATTACGATCGATTAGAAAGGGTTTATGGAAAATGAATATATACAATACATATACAATAAGCAAAACATGTTTATAGTTGATAACAGTTCTACAAAATATAAATTTACATATTTGGGAATACTATTTGCAGCTCTTCAGCTTTTTAATGGAAGCGAACTTTTAATAGGTCAAACGTATCTCTATTCTAGAGGCGAATTATCTAATAGTTTAAACTAAATAAATATAAAGGGTATCTTCAAGTCAATCACAGATTTGATTGTACATGCAATTACCTGTGTAGTTGTTCACAGGTAATTGAATACTATGACAGCAATATACATACTTATACAAAGACCTATTACAAAGAATGTTAATAGTACTCGTAGCTGAGTACAGGGTAGCTTTTAGTCAAACGCAGGTATTATATATACCAGAAACTTGACTAAAGCAAAGAAGCCGATAAAGCCGATAATTAATTGTACATGAATCAACTAATACTATATAAAAGATATTATCGATACTCTACTATAGGAAGAGAAAAAATAAGTAAGATTTCTTTTAACATAGAAGATGAAATTTAGGTGAAAATGGATGCTATGTTAACTCAGAGGTAGCTATAGGATCTCTCGAAACTAAAAGCTTTTCATCAGAATTTTTTGGCTGCTTGCTAAGTTCACGCTTTGGATATATTTATGACCCCCAATGAAGTATCAACATGTATGTCAATACAGATAAGCATATAAATATGAATTCAGATTAAAGTGTTTACAGCAAAGTACAGAGTATCTGCTAACCAAACACAACTGATACGAGCGCATTTCTTGAGCTTTTTTTTTTGAGTTTGTTGTTTGCTAAGTTTAGTGCCGTTGCTTCTCTGCTTCTTGTTGTTGGGCTAGCAGCAATTGTTGCTACTGCTGTTGTTGTTGTTGTAGCCTAAGTAATTTCAGTTGTTGTCTTTGTTGTTGCTGCTGCAGTTGTACGTTAATTAAACGCCGCTGCATGCCGCACAGCAACCGGAAATAGCAACAGCAGCGAGCTGTCCCGGCTGTCAGTGAGCGAGAGAGAGAGAGAGAGATCTGCCTCAATTTCTCTCTGAAGAGAGATTGTCAGTGAAATGTTGATGGGTTCAATTATGAGGGCTGCTAAAAGAAATTGCAGCACATTATATAGCTCAAGCTGATGGTGGCCATTCCGCAGCGAATGCGCAACTCTTGGCCAGCTGCCAAAATGTGTTGGGCTGTGTTGGACGACGTCATGCCTTTAGGCGCCGCCACTTGTCTGGGCAGTCAGCGAGGCGGCCGCAATTGGCCAACCGCCACGCCCCCTTTGCCCCCGTTGAAACCTGGTCAACAGATCAGCCCGTAAGGTGGTCATGGCTGCTGACGTAAACGCTTTAAATATGCATGCCACACACACACACACATACTTATCTCCGTGTGTGTGTGTGTGTGTGTACGTCTTCGGCCAAAGAGTTGAATGCGCCTTATGTCACAATAGCAGCAGAGAAGCCACCCAAAGGTGGGCGGCGGAATGGGTGGTACAAGTGGTTGAGTGGGTGGAAGTGCTCTTGCTGCTGCTGTTGTTGTTGTTGCTGCATGCTGCGACCTCCACGCGGCGGCTAATCATAGCACTTTTTTGTGTACCAAAAAATATGTCAGCTATTAGCATTTCATTCTGGTTTCTCTGTATTTGCTGTCTGGCAGCTGTTGGCAATTGTCCGCCTAGCTGCACTGCATTTTTTCAAGTGTAGCTGCCGCAGTTGTTGCTTTAATTACCAACGAAAGCGAGTACAGAAATTGTTAGTGGATAGTTGCGAGGTGAATCCCCTATTTATGCTGGCTGACGGAAGTGATAAGAGAGTAAGTATATGGGTTTTATGATATACACGTTTCGAACTCATGTAGAATGCATTACGTCAGTGGGAGACAAAATATATCAAATACCAAATATATAGAAAACTAAATTCAGAATAAATATAACTTTTAAGAGTTTTGTATGTGGAACCAGAAGATTAATTAAGATTATGGACCGTGTTAATGGGCTGACCACATGTGATAATTTCATTATGGAAGTAAGAGTTCTTAGAAATGCATCGAAAGTCCTATTGATATTCCCTATACATAGTTAAGTTTTATATAATATATGGATATGTACTGCGGTAAATCGGAATACTAACTATCTTTTCCACGCAGATCGGAATAGCAGGTTTAATATTCGGGTCATTGTTATCCTTACATAGATCGTGTATCTATAAACTCTTAATAAAAATCATTTCAAAGATTATAAACGAGTATTATACAGTCATGTATAGCCTGAACCCAACTTGAACATTCTCATCTCCACTTTGTTTTCTATATTACACTATATTATATAGTAGAATTATAATACAATATTATTTAATGAGTTGAGTACAACCATATGATATTTAAGCTAAGCTAATACATTCCTAGCAGCCCATAAATAAGTTATTGACTCACTTAAACAGCTGTGCGCTTTCCATATTTAGTTACACAAGAGTAAAACGACACAACAAATTGTAAACAATTTTGTATATGGTTAATAGTATTATAAAAACTATAAATCACTTTAATAATTAATTTTTGATTTATTTGGGATTTTTTTAAACTCATTATAATGCCAAGAAATTGAAGTTATTATTATTAGAGGTTTTATAGAAAGCTCTAGAACACAGAATTTGCAAGCTTACCGCCTACATTTAACTATGTATTTGTGAATGTATGGCTTAGAGAGGTTCTACTCTACTCTAGTCAAGAGTTCCTTGAGTCTATAAATAGGTCGTGAGGAACATAAACTAAATATAGTCGCACATTCATTGCTAAACTAGTTAAACTCTCTCGGCTAGGGTATATGCATACTAAATAAATGTATATATGTATGTATGTATGTATAGCAAAAACCAGACAGGCCTCGTTGCATTTACAACAACAAATGCAGTCTGTAGTATTACAAGATGGAATTTTAGAGTTGGAGTTTTTGTTGGTGGCTGGTTTTATGAGTTGGTTCAAGTGGCGAGTGGCATGTGGCAAGTGGCGGCCGCAATTACAGCGTCTGGTTTTCTGCCAAACTTCCCCCCTTCCAAAACAGAAAGAGTAAAAATAAAGAAACCAAATGACATTGAAACAAAAAGCGTAGGAAAATCAAAAACAAACCAAAAAAAAAAAAAGATAAAAAGTTGCAAATTATAGCTGAGATTGTTTTTTTTTTCTTTCAGATTTTGCTTTTTGGCTAGTTGCCTCATATGACGCATTGCTTACAATTCTCGATTATCGAGAGAAACTACAGTAATTTAAAACGGAAAAAACTAACAGTAAAACGAGACTATAAATTGTGATAAGTAAATAAACATAATATTAACTATAGCTTCAGGAAGTACTATTTGAAAGATGGGAATGCAAAATGAATACTGATATTTGAGAGTGGGAAATACAAAT
This sequence comes from Drosophila mojavensis, assembly GCF_018153725.1. NCBI lineage: Eukaryota > Metazoa > Arthropoda > Insecta > Diptera > Drosophilidae > Drosophila > Drosophila mojavensis. The sequence continues at coordinate 3,250,910 of NW_025318906.1, read as the reverse complement.
ATTGAAAGGCTTGTGGAGTGTAAAAATGTCTAAGCAAAACTATATATAGTTATAGTTAGATATGTATATAGATATGACATACTTTATATATTGTTCAAGAAAAAATATAACAAAATAATTTTGTTTATTACTTTACGCTTAAATTTATTATCAAAATTTTGCATTTTTTTTACTGATATTATATACTGATATTTATTATCAATATTTTATAAACAAAATTTTTCATTATTTTGGATTATTTAATACTCATTATAATTATTATTTTTTTTTTTTTTTATTCATATTATTTATTATATTATAACTATTTATTATTTATTCTCTTAATTATATCGACATCATAGCGTTAGGCATTCACGACGTATGCACAAAATATAAATATATATGTATATGTGTATAAAAAAACACAAAAAAAAAACCTCTGAACATGGCATTTGCATGACTAAAAGCAAAATAACTGTTCATGATTAAACATGAAAAATTGCATGCAGAGCGTTGGGCAGAGCGCGCATTGGCTTCAACGAATCGAATAATTAAAGCTTTCACAAACTTTTAAATCAACTTGAAATTTATGCATAGTTACAAAAAAGTTCAACCGAATCCAATTGGATATATGTTTTTTTAATGGCATCAATGTGTTTACAATATATTTAGTTTGATAAGATATTTGACTCAATAAGGGTTATCAGTAAACAGTCGACCCCACTCACATGTTATCTCTCACTCTCTCTCTCTCTCTCTCTCTCTAATACTGTGATTGTGATTCACTCACCTGTGTGTCATTCAATATTTCCAAGTGTTCACCCTTGCGGAAGCTCAAGTCCTCGTCTGTGCGGGCATCATAATCGTAGAGGGCCACAAATATTTTAGCATTCGCATTGGCCGCATCGCTCTCTGGTATCTGGGGTACCGGACGTATTTGCTCAGCCGGCTGTCCGGGCATGGGCATTGCTATTTGCGGTACGCCTACACCGACCCCGACTACGCCAATGCTGGCGCCGGGATCGTCGAGCGGATTGCGTACATCGCCAGCATGCGGTTTATCGTTGTCCGGTTTCTGTGTGCGTAGACAGTTGCCCATTTCGAATTTGTGTGTGTGTTGTGGAGTAGGGTTCAGAAGATTCGATGAAGTCCAAGTTGGAGCACAATTTGTGACGTATTAAATGCAATGAATGGAAGCCAAGTTGTTGCTGTTTCTGTTGTGGAGTAACAGTTACTTTCACTCACACACACACACAGCTGTATGCACGCCAATTACAATTCAATTGCACTCGTTTGTTTATACTGAGGACGACACACACACGCACACTTCTCTATATATATACATATATATATATGTGTGTGCACACACGCATACCAGTTCACAATTGGTTGTTGTTGTTGCTTATTTGCTCACTCGCGATCAACTGGGGTGTTGGCACTTATCTCTCTCGCTCTTTTGCCTATGCTTGCTGCGCGTTGAGCCTAGCGCGTCGTCAGTTAATTGATGTATTAATGTGTGTATTGTTGTTACTGCTGTGGCGTTTTATTGTTACACGCACTGCCACTGTTTATAGCTATTATAATTTATTGCAGCACTCTCTAACTAAATTAAATGCTTAAACATTCACACACACACTCACGGACGGCGTACGTATTTTTCTGAATTTCTGCATGTGTGTATATATGCTCTATGTGTGTGATGCTGATGGCCAAACAACAAGACGAACGCGACCATTAAAAAAACAATTCAAAAACACTGATAAACTATTGAAGCACATGCATACATAATTATACTAATATTTTTCGATCACTTATTGTATTTCTTTTACATTTTTAAGTTATTTAATTTACGAGTTTCAGCAGCAGCGAAAATGGCTCCCCGATGAAAACCTGCGCGACAGTCGATAGCACTGCTAAAGCGATAGCATCGATTCGTGTGTGCCCACAACAGATATGCATGCTGATATATATCGGAAATCAACATAATAATGAATAATCGAGTACTGTTAATTGAAATTCTGTAAAGTTTCGATAAATAACAGCTGTTACATTTCAATATTTGTTTATTTTGCATTTATACGGTAGTTTAGGCAGTATGAAAATGTACAATTGTTCACAATACTATTTACGGGAAACATGCACTATATATGGAATTATTGGATTCATTTAATGAAATGTAAATAAAGTCGGTCTATGTTATTAACATAATAAAGTTATCGAGCGATGCTAATATGTTCAAATGAATCAGTGCTTCTTTTGGGGGAATCATAATGGAGAATTTACTATGCTCAGTAGTTTCATTCTTCATTTGACAAGCGTTCGATTTAGAAACGGAGCTCGTCAGAAGTATTAATTTAATTTAATATTCTCTGAAATAAATATTTGCACAAAATGGATATAAAATCATTTCTGTTTTCATATTGTGCCAAAAATCAAACAGAACCCAAGTTCGAAGTGCGACCAATTGGTAAGTGCATAAAAAGTTCCAAGAACCGGTGAATATTTGCAAGCATTATTGATTTTTTTTTTGTTTAGGACCCAAACACCGCCAACGATTTTTGTGCGAAGTACGCGTCGATCAGTGTCCCTATGTGGCCGTTGGCAATTCCACCAACAAAAAGGATGCCGAGAAGAATGCCTCGCGTGATTTTGTCAACTATTTGGTACGCGTTGGCAAACTGAATGCAAAGGACGTGCCGAATGATCCAACCGCTCCGGCAGTTGATAGCGGCGATGGCCAAGCTGGACGCGGGGGAAGTGGCCAGCAGCGTCGCTTTTTCGGCGATTCGTCGGGCCCACAAGATTTGGGCGAGGCCTATCGTCCGCTCAATCATGAGGGAGGACGCGATCGCTTCAACATCATAGACCATGTCCAAGAGCAAAAGGATATGAACGAAGCCGAATCAATTGATGTAAATGCCGCTATTCACGGCAATTGGACTATTGAGAATGCCAAAGATCGTTTGAACATATATAAGCAATCGAATAACATAAAAGATGATTATAAGTACACGCCCGTTGGACCAGACCATGCCAGGTACGTACCACAGCCAGGCGACATCATTCCATACCTCCGTCAGGCTTAATCATTCATCCGAATATCTATTATGATTTGTATTTGTACTTTTTTTTTGTTTATGGCAAGCTGCGCACTGGATTTAGCGTTTGTTTCGTTCTAAATCTGGAGCGCAGCTCGCAGTTGTTGACAACGATTGGCTTGCTGTGCGCAATTTGTGAAGAAACATTGAAATTTGTGCATAAGCATACGACTACAGTACACGCTCGTTGGGGTGAACACAAAATAGAAGTATCAAAATTTGTCATATAAGTTAGTACAATGATGCTTTAATAGATTGATAGCATATGCCATATAGATTGGTAGCAACTACCGTGCGCCCTCGATATGGTGCACACAATGATTGAAGTTCAATATAGTTGATTGAAAATTGCTTTTCATATTAAATGAACTTCGGTTAATCGAAGCATAAATACCCTTTCAAGAAAGAATTTTCCCTATGATCTATACTAGCGATTCGATTAAATTCGACATATATATATATATAAACGACAGTTATAAGAAGTTTATATACCAATTCTTAGCTAAATATTTACATGGGATATCAAGTTCCTTGAGGTAGTTTTCATGCAAGGGTATAAATTACATTTATATATATAATTATATTTACTTTAACAAAATTATTTTTGTTTTTCGCTTAATGCTTCTATATGTATATATAGAGTAGTTGTAGTTTCATAAAGTGTGTTGCACCTATCGAGCGTGTACTGTACTTACATATAAGAAACACGGCTGGGCTTTCAGAGCGAGCTGGCACAACAAATACAAAACACACCGATCAAAACAAACATCAGACAATATACACAGATATATATATAACCCTGAGATTGAGTTATATATAATATATATGTGCGCACTGTCGCTCTGAAAGCTATCAGCAAACGAGAGAGAGGGAGAGAATGTGAGAGTTCCCATCAATTGCGCACAGCATGGCCCAAGTTTTGATGGTAAGTGTAAAAAAGGGAGCAAGAATCTTGAGTTTGAAATGAAATTCTTCAATTAAATTGTTTAACGCATTCACCAAAATTAGGAGCTTCATGGCGGAGCTGTCCATATACGTGCCGGCTCTGAAGCGCAAGGTAACCGCACGTGAAACGGGATCGAATAAGAAATCGGCCAGCAAGTCGTGCGCCCTCTCGCTGGTGCGTCAGCTCTTCCATCTGAAGGTGATCGAGGCCTTTAGCGGCACGCTCAAGAAGAAGAAGGACGAGCAGCTAAAGCCCTATCCGGTTAAGTTGCGAGAGGAGCTCATTAATGAGATGGATGAGGTCATTAAGGATCTCGATTTGCCGGTGGTTAGTCCACGCAACATTAAGCTGGACCCCGATGGAGCTCCAATGCCGCTAATAGTATGTGCTAGCCGATCTTGCTGTAGATCTCTATTAATCTATCTCTATATCTCGCTATAGGTATCACAGAGTCGTTTGGACATGAACCAGGATTCGGATGCACGTCAGGAGCATATTGCTGTCATACCCTGGGCACCGCCGCAGTCCAACTGGAATGCCTGGCACGCTTGCAACATCGATGAGGGTGAATTGGCCAATGTCACCGTGGATCAACTGTCCCTGGAATATGAGCGACAGCATCGCGATCGTCGCCAGAACAATGCCGAATACAGACAGTTCCTGGAGTTCCGTGAGAAGCTGCCCATAGCAGCAATGCGCTCAGAGATCATGCTGGCCATCAATGAGAATCCGGTGGTGATTATACGCGGCAACACGGGCTGTGGCAAGACCACCCAGATTGCCCAATACATACTGGATGATTACATTAGCACGGGCCAGGGTGGCTATGCCAACATCTATGTGACCCAGCCGCGTCGCATTTCGGCCATATCCGTGGCAGAGCGTGTTGCGCGCGAACGCTGCGAAAATCTGGGCGAAACTGTCGGCTATTCCGTGCGCTTTGAGTCCGTATTTCCACGCCCATACGGCGCCATACTCTTTTGCACTGTGGGCGTGCTCTTGCGCAAGCTGGAGGCAGGTCTGCGCGGCATCTCGCACATCATCGTGGATGAGATACACGAGCGCGATGTGAATAGCGACTTTTTGCTGGTCATACTGAGAGACATGGTAGCCACCTATCCGGATTTGCACAGTATGTTAACTTCTATGAAATCCTAAATTTCATTTTATATTCAATTTTCCATTTTCCCAGTCATTCTGATGTCTGCCACCATTGATACGACACTCTTTTCGAAGTACTTTGGCGATTGCCCCGTGTTGGAGGTGCCTGGACGCGCCTTTCCAGTGCAGCAGTTCTTCTTGGAGGACATCATACAGATGACAGGCTTTGTGCCATCGGCTGAGTCGCGTCGCAAGCGCAAGGAGGCCGACGATGAGGAGCAGCTGCTGCTCAAGGACAACCAGGAGGAGGGTGAGCAGAACTTGAATAAGGTGTGCGAGGAGAAGTATTCCGTGCAGACACGCAACGCCATGGCCATGCTGTCCGAGTCGGACGTTAGCTTCGAGCTGCTCGAATCTCTGCTGCTGCACATCAAATCCAAGAATATACCCGGTGCCATACTCGTCTTTCTGCCCGGCTGGAACTTGATCTTCGCTCTGATGAAGTTCCTGCAGAGCTCCACAAATTTCGGCAATTCCCAGTATCGCATATTGCCGTGCCACTCGCAGATACCACGCGATGATCAGCGCAAGGTCTTCGAGCCTGTTCCGGATGGCGTCACAAAGATCATCTTGTCCACGAATATTGCCGAGACTTCGATTACCATCGACGATATCGTCTTCGTCATTGACATATGCAAGGCACGCATGAAGCTCTTCACTTCGCACAATAATCTGACCAGCTATGCCACCGTGTGGGCCAGCAAAACGAATCTGGAGCAGCGCAAGGGACGTGCTGGACGTGTCCGCCCGGGCTTTTGCTTTACCTTGTGCTCGCGTGCTCGTTTTGCCCAACTGGAGGAGAACCTGACGCCCGAGATGTTCCGCACGCCCCTCCATGAGATCGCATTGACTGTGAAGCTTTTGCGTCTGGGTGCAATTCATCATTTTCTATCCAAAGCATTGGAGCCGCCGCCCGTGGACGCTGTAATCGAGGCGGAGGTGTTGCTGCGCGAGATGCGCTGCCTGGATGCCAACGATCAGTTGACACCGCTGGGTCGCCTGCTCGCCCGGCTGCCCATTGAGCCGCGTCTGGGCAAGATGCTGGTGCTGGGCGCCGTCTTTGGCTGCGCCGATCTGGTGGCCAGCATGGCCTCCTATTCTAGCACCTTCTCGGAGGTGTTTGCTCTGGACATTGGTCAGCGTCGTTTGGCCGCACATCAAAAGGCGCTGAGCGGACGCAAGTGCTCCGATCACGTGGCCATGATCGTCGCCTCACAGATGTGGCAGAGCGCCAAGAATCGCGGCGAACAGGAGGAGGCACGCTTCTGCGACTGGAAGGGTCTGCAGTTGTCCACGATGAACGTGATGTACGATGCCAAGATGCAGCTGCTCGACTTGTTGGTCCAGGCGGGCTTTCCCGAGGAGTGCATGCTGCCCCATAAAGTGGATGCCAATGCAGATGATCCCGAGCTGGATATATCATTGGCTCTGCTCTGTTTGGGTCTCTATCCCAACATTTGTGTGCACAAGGAGAAGCGCAAGGTGCTGACCACCGAATCGAAGGCAGCACTGCTCCACAAGACCTCGGTGAACTGCAGTAATCTGGCTGTCACCTTTCCGTATCCCTTCTTTGTCTTCGGCGAGAAGATCCGCACACGCGCTGTCTCCTGCAAGCAACTGTCCATGGTGTCGCCGCTGCAGGTCATGATCTTTGGCTGCCGTAAGATTGATCTTGCCGCCAATGGAGTGGTGCGTGTGGACAACTGGCTCAACTTTGACATCGATCCGGAACATGCTGCAAAAATTGGTGCCTTAAAGCCGGCTCTGGAGGACCTGATTACCATTGCTTGCGATAATCCCGGTAATGTGCTCAAATTGGATGAGCCCTATGCTCGCCTGGTGCGTGTCATCCGGGATCTTTGCGTACAAAATGCGGGAGACTATCAGCTCCATCGTGAATCGACCGTGTTGCCTTATATGTCGCGTGGAGGCGCTGTCAGCGGAGACGGAGACGGAATGGATGGTGGTGGTCCAGCTAAGCGTGGACGCTTTGATAGTGGATCGAATTATGGCAATAGTTCAGGTGGCAGATTCGGAGGAGGAGGAGGTGGAGGAGGAAACTTTGGCAATCGAACAGGTGGATACAATAGCGGCGGACGCTTTAATGGACGCTACCGTAATGGAGGAGGAGGTGGAGGCTTCAATAATGGAGGAGGTAGTGGTGGCTTCAATAGTGGCGGAGGAGGTGGAGGCTTCAATAACGGAGGAGGAGATGGCGGCTTTAATATTGGAGTAGGAGATGGCAGCTTCAAGAATGAAGGAGGAAATGGAAGCTTCAATGATTTTGGAGGCGGCTCCAATTTTGGAGGAGTAGGCGGAGGCGGATACAATAGTGATGGAGGGAATGGTAGCAGTGGCTATAACAATAGAGGAGGCGGTGGCTACAACATTGGGGGAAACAATAACTTCAACAATGGTGGAGGAGGTTATAACCGAGGAGGAGGACGCAACAGTGGCTACAACCAAGGATCAGGCAATGCTGGCTACAATCAAGGAGGAAGCAATTTTAATAATAGATATAACAACTTCCAAAGCGGCGAAGGCGGTAACTGGAGCAGCTTTTCCAATCGTCGCTATTGAAATAATGACTTAATCTTACAAAAAAAAACCCTATGTTACGTATTATAATTAGAACTGTCTGATTACATTTTAAATCAATAAAATACCTACGAAAAATATGCTCTTAAATTTAATATTGATTACTAAAGAAGACATTGTCAACATTATCGATAATTTGAGACGAGTTTGAGTTTAGCTTGCTCTAGAACCGTTTGAAATTTGTGTAGGTTGCTATTTCTTCTGTTATACGGGCTTCGGGAATATGGGCTACGTACTAGATCAGTGATTCAGAATGTTAACCAATATACGTGCATAGAATATGCTTTTAAATAACAAAATAATATATATATAGTAACGTCAACTTCATGAGGTGAGCACATTTTGCCGTTATATTTGAACAAGTAATAACAAAAGCCCAACCAGGGCTGCGGTAAAAAATATTCTCACGCATATAAGGAAAACTAATTATAAAATACATTAAACATATGTATTAAAACTTTTGTAAGCCATAAATATGCATTTAAATGCATAATATTTTTACTATTTTCAAAATTAAAAGTAAATTGAAAAGCTTGATAACTCTGCTAGGCAAGTGTTGCAGCGTACCGTGCTATTTATTTCACTATTATCGATATAGATATCGATTGCTTACAAAAGTAGCGCCGCCATTCAATTAAAATAAGCGTCGTTTTCTACTTAGTGCGCGTGATTTATATTGTTATTTTTTGTTTGCATTTAATCGCTGATTTATTTACTGTTTATTCAAGTGAAGTATATAAATTGAAAAATGGATTTCGATAATGCCAAGGAGAATATACAGCCCTTGGCAAGTGGTCGCAACGTGAGCCTGCTTCAAGCCTCGCTCTGCCAAGATGCATCCCAGGAGCTCAGTGCGCAGCGCAAGCAGCTGGAGCTGGACATAAAGAACTACAATGGGGACGATCCGCTAGAGCCCTGGTATACGTACATATGCTGGATAGAACAAAGCTATCCGGCTGGTGGCAGCAATTCGGGATTGCAAAAGGTGATGCACAAGTGCCTGACGAAATTCGAGGATGACGAGCGCTACAAACAGGATCCGCGGCTGATAAAACTGTTTATTAAATATGTGAGTAAGAGTGGGATATCAGCATGATAACTCAGAATGACAGTTGTTATATTTCCATATAGATGGGCAACCAGGGCGATCAGATCGAGTGCTATCAACAGATGTATAACAACGGTATTGGGACCATGCTAGCCGACTTCTATATAGCCTGGGCGTATAGCTACGATCTCAGTGGCAATATGCGCAAGGCCAATGAGATTTTTCGTCTGGGCGTTGAGTGTCGCGCCCAACCGTTGGAGGAGCTGAAGGAGGCGCAACAGCATTTCGGTTATACCGTGGCCCAGCGTATGCTCTATAGCGAGGGCGAGGAGACGACGGCTGTCACACAGGAGCTGAACGATCGACGTCTCGCCTTGCGTTCCCTGCATGGGCAGAAGCGCAAGAATACCGTTACGGTAGGCAGCGTACGTACAGGTGCGGCCATCAAGAGCAATATGCCAGGTGTAGTGCAGGTAAGAAGATGAATTCCCATTCCCTTCCCTTCACACTAAATTTGTGCCTTTCCAGAACTCGGGGGCCAGCACCAGTCGCGCCAGCCGCAATGCCCATCGCCAGCTGGAGGTGTTCAATGATGAGAACGCGGATGTGAATATGCCACCACCACCTCCACCTGCAGCAGTTGCGGAAGATGAGGGCAAGACTAGTCTCCGCTCCATTATCGATGCGGCACGTCATCAGGAGAACCTGAAGGAGCCGATCGCCTGGAGCAAGCCACACAAGCACGGCAAAATCTTCGCCTCCACGGCACATCACGATCCTGCTTTTCCTATACATGTGGATGAAAAGTCGCTGCCGCCCATCGTTGATCCCGCTGGTAATCAACTGAAGGCCTTTAAGCCGCCGTCCAACTTCAAGGCGAAGAACGTAAAGCAAGATCCTTGGATTACGCCCGTGACCATTGAAGATCAGCCGGATAAAAACACGCTGCCGTGCTATAACAAGTGCATGCTCTATCCACGTCCCAACATGGAGTTCTCTCCCGAGGAATATCGCGCCTACTGTTGGTTCAAGCAGCGCAATGCTCAACATCCCTTTGTGCTGCGCCATGATCCCTGGTGGGGCAACGACTGTGCTCTGGGCGTGCGCCGCTACCCGAACTTTGCGAGCGCTGCGCAGCCACAGCCCCGCGATGAACTGGATGCGTATTATAAGCCGCCAGCGGTGCCGTCCCTAGAACCGTTGCTGGACAAGATTTACAACGATGTGGAGCAGCAGGAATATCAACTGGAAGAGCTGCTCGTGGCCAAGTGGCGGCAGAAGCGCATCACAAAACTGGGTGTCATGGATATGGAGGAGACGGTCTGTTTGCCAGGCGAACAAATGCCGCGACGCAAAAGCTTCTTTCCCAATATGCAGCCGGGCACGAGTCGCAAGAGTGTGATGCGAGTATCGTGTGTGCTGGAGGAGGATGAGGACAAAGAAGAGGGAGAAGAGGAGGAGGAGGCGGTGCAGTTTGAACCACCCAAAGTTGCTGCTGATGCGCCTGCAATTAAAATCTGGGAAGATGTTCCAGATGCAGCTGCTGCTCCTAGCCCAACTCCCACGACATCGCTTGCTGCAGCTGCTACTGCTGCTGCATCTGTCTCACCTGTCGATGATAAACTGGTGATGCCACCGCCGCCCACACGCAAAATCGAGATATACGAAGATGATGCCAACATGCCACCGCCATCACTGGCGCCTGCAGCTGCACTTAAGCCGACAGGCAGCGCCTTCTTCGATGCTGACGAAACATGCTCGACGCAAATGTTTAACATATTCATTAAATCGCAGGCGGTGAGCACGCCTAAGGCGACACAGAAACAGGCGCCAGCTCGTCAATTTGGCACTTTGCTCAAGGAAACATCGCCAGAGGCAGCAGCAGCAGCAGGAGCAGGCGCAATAGCAGGAGGAGGAGCAGCAGCAGCAGGAGCAGCAGTAGCAGCAGCTGCCATACCACCACCTGCTGCGTTGCCTGGCAACGATGAGGCGGGCGGTGAAGCAGCTGCTCAGTCCGTTTCGCCCATGCTGCGCAAACAACTGTCAACGATATTGGAAACGTCAGAGCATGGCATGGGCGCAACCACAACAAAGTCCACGCTGACCAGCACCGCCTCGACCACAGCCTCCACGTCGCCCAGCTTGCAGGCAACAACGGCCTTTATGCTCAGCCACAAATCAGAGCAGGCGATGGAGGGCACGCCGGGCCCGACACGGTTCCAGCGACAAATGGTCAGCGAGCTGTCCGTGGTGGGCGAGGAGCCGACGGTTGGCAGTGCAGCTGCAGCGGGAGCTGGCAATTTCGAGCGGCTCGAGCTCTGGGAACCAAATGCGCCGAGTGTGCCAATGTTGAAATCCCTGCGCTTCCAGGAGGATAAAACGGAGACAGTGACCAGACCATTGATGGCCTGCTATCAGGAAGATAAGACAGAGACGTTGCCCAAGTTTCCATTGGCTCAGCCGGACATGGCGAATGCATCGAAGTTGCAGCTGCTGCAGCAGCCAGTCCCAGAGATGCCAACGTCCTACGACGAAGATGACATGTGTGGACTCTTCTCCAAGACGCCACCCAACCCCAAGTCGTTCGGCACGCCCCTTTACGCAGGCAACTCCAAACGGATTTGTAATCAAGCCACGCCCGAAGCATTCAGCAAATCTGTCAAGCAACTGGAGCTGCCCAAGAAGAGCTCCTTTGAGATCTTTGAGGATGAGGGCTTTGCATTGCCGGCCGTCAAACCGAGTGTCGATATGCTAGCTGAATCCCTTAAGGCAGATCTGTCCTTTGTGCCGGAGACGCAGCCGCAGCAGCTGCCAGTGGAGAACAAGAGTCAGACAGCTGCAAAGAAGAAATTTGAAATCTTTCTGGATGAGACGATGCCCCCACCGGCTCTGCCGCCAGCTGTGCCAGCCATGATGGACTGCACGCTGCCCGAGACGCAGACGGATACGATTGGCCCCGCACACTTGACGGCTTCCTTTATGAAGGACTTGAGCAGCTGCCTCATGCCACAGCCGCTCACAACCAAAGCTCAATGTGCGCCACCGAATTTTGAAATATTCTTGGACGAATCCTTGCCACATATGCAGCCACCTCCAGGTGCAGCCCAAGCCCATGAGGCTCTGGATAAGGCGGAGACTATAGGACCAGCCCATCTGACCGCTTCCTTTATGAAGGACTGCACAGCGCTGGGCAAATGTCCAGCGACACCCGTCAACTCCTCATCCACAGCAGGTTCGAAAAAGCTCAAGTTTCTGCAGGATCTGGAAGCGTCCAGCACAAAGTCAACAACGGCATCAAGTGGCAAGGATTCCAATGAATACTTCGAGCTGAATGCAGCGACGGAAATGTTTGCCAGCAACATAAGCATGATCAAGAACTCGACACTGTTGCCCAGCAAGGTGGAAGCAACAGCTTCTAGCTCAGCTCTCATGCCACCTCCAGCTGCCGCTTCCTCCTCCATGGACATACCAAACATTGTTGTTCAGGAGGCTCCTCTCGATGATGAACGCAGCATCTACTACAAAAAGACGCCGCTGACGCCCAAGCTGTCGCACAATGCCTGGCAGGATTCGGTGGCCAGCAACTGCTCCAAGGAGATCTTTACACACCGCAAGCCCAGCATGGATGAGTCCATACTGAATAGCACGCTGGCTAGCAAAAATGTGAATCCATTCAGTGTGGATATCATCAATTCCCTGCTGGATTCCATTGAATTTTCGCTGTACATCGAAAAGCTGCCCAATTGCCAGCTGCAAGGGAATGTGAAGCGCCTGATGCCGCAGTCGACGCTGGAGGTGAACGGCGAACGGTTCGAGGTGCAAAAGATTATAGGCAAAGGCGCTTACGGCTGCATATACAGCGGCATTCACAGCAAGTCGGGCAAGAAGGTGGCTTTCAAGCAGGAGCGACCCACCAACTACTGGGAGTACTACATATGCCTCGAGGTCCACTCGAGATTGGAGAATGAGAAAATGGTATACAGTATATGCTCCATGCATTCCATATCCTATTCCTAACGAAACTCTTCCTTCATTATAGCTGCCCGCCTATATGAACATCGACTACGCTCTGGTGGGCAACAATAGCAGTGTTTACATCTCGGAGTTCTCTGAATACGGCTCTCTAATCACCGTCTGCAACAAGTTCAAGAAGCACACGAATAAGAATATGGATGAATACGTGGTCATGCATCTGTGCTGCCAGCTGTTGGATATAGTCGATCATCTGCATGCCATCGGCATTATACATGCCGATATCAAGGCGGATAACTTTCTGTTAATGCGACCGTACGTATTACTTACAATTTTTAAAGTTCTTTACAGGGTATCTTTTAGTTAGTCATACAAGCTTCTACTGTACTTGCATTCGCTACAAACAAGTTGCTCTTAAATCTCTATTAAAAATGGAATAGAATTTGTTTTTTAATTCAAAGTTACAATTTAAATATTCCGTATTCCGTTTTCCGTTTGCTGTTTTACAGTTTGAGCGCTGAGGCAAATGAGCTGAGTGTGCAATTGATTGACTTTGGCGTGGCGATTGACACGAAACTCTTCGCGCCCAACCAGACGTTCGACTACGTTCACAACGAGGAGGCTTTCAAGTGCATTGAGATGCGAACGGGTCGCCGTTGGACATATCAATTGGATTTATTTGGGCTGGTCGGTGTGATGCATGTGCTGTTATTTGGCCGTTACATGGAGGTAGCACAGCGACAGCCGGGCGGCATTTGGATGCCAAAGACGGCGCTGCCGCGCTATTTCAGCCGCCAGACCTGGGAGTCCATATTCCGCACGCTGCTCAATGTGCGCGATTGCCGCAGCATGCCCAATTTGCAGCAGCTGCGTACCATGCTCAAGTCGGAGCTGGCCGAAAAGGAGAAATATGTTGAGGCGGCCATTACTAAGTTCAATTTGATTATGCAAAGACAAGGGTAGAAATGTGTAACTAATTGTGTGTAAGAATCTATCTTAAATTTTAGTTATTAAATGTAGTCTTATTTATTTCTTCTGTCCATTAACATTTGTTCAATCTTTAATTGAGCCGGACAGCGTTGCCACATTGTTAACAAACTTCAATTATGACATTTTTCTGAACAAGTTTGGTATTTTAAAGTAGTAGACTTCTTTTTGTGTTTTTGTTAATAGCAACAATGTAGTGTAACTATGATAAAATATTTAAATTGTATGTTTATATCCCTTTTACCAACAATTACATGATCCTTTTAAACAACCACAATTGAACGCTTTTGTGCCGTTAGAATCGCGGTCGCTTTTTACAATTTTGCGCGTATAAACAAAATAATTTCGACCCAATTAAGCGGTTTTACGTACATTTTACAATGCGGCAGCGAGCATTAACTGAAGCGCAGCAATAACAGCCGAGTCCTTGCCTCTGTCCCAGCCACTCCCTCTTCTGGCTGACCACCTACTCAATTCGAGTGCAATGCAATTTTTGGTTGAATCAAATAATTTGGGTTATAGCATTTGGTATTTTGCGAATGTGACGCCATTTGCATTTTACAGGCATTTTGTCGTTGTCATAGCATATATATGTACATACATACACACATCCATACAAACGTATATACATTCATACATTGTGTGTATATTTGGCAGATAACGTTTCCGGCAATGTCATCGCAATTGGCCCTGCGGTCTCGTGTGCGTGCATATGCACAGCATATAAATCAAAGTCAAAACAGCTAGACATGATTCACAAATGATCAAAACAGACGAGCCAACGGGTTGTTCCCTTCATCCCCCCTGCCAAGCATGGACATATGAAAGTCTTATAAATCAACTCTGTACTTGTGTGTGTGTGTGTGACTGTGCGTTGTGTTTGCACGGCGGCGGCTGCTGCTGCTGCTGCTGTTAGCCCTGGCCGGAACCATTGCATGCGGTTGACTGTTTTTGACTGCAAGCTGCTAAGTTAGCACAAAATGTTAGTGTGTATGTGTGGCTCCCTTCGCATTCGCACTGTGCGCAGTTTGTCAAAAATTTTGATTAGCCAAAACCAAAAAAAAAAAAAAAATGCGTTGAGGCACTTGACGACTGTTGCAGGATTGGAAAAATACATCTTAAATTGCATATTTGTTGTCCTTAACCACTGCACCCCAAACAGATGCCTGTTTGATTTTTGCGGATCTAGACTTTGTTTGACCTACTTTAAATACGAACATACATATGTACATATATACATATGTATGTATGTATATGAATGTATAAACTTGACGACAGGCAAATGAACCAGTTCGCAATTGCATTTGATCTACATTACATTAATGTAATTATATTTAAGTACCAGGGCTCCAACTAAAACTGCTTTGCATTGCAACTGATAAATGTTAGTATATTTCTTTTACTTAACAGAAGCTGCACTTGATCTAGTCTCTTCATACATACTACCAGGGCTGTTAACTAAGTCTTACTTTTCCTTTAGCCTAGCTGCTTTTATAATAGGATAAGCCGATAAAATATGGCATAAGAATTCAGTTTATATATACATATATATAAATATATAATTTTTTGTTGGACAAATTTAAGGCAGCTGCTGCCCAAGAGTTTTATTTACCAAGCAATTGTTGTGGTTTTATTTGAGAGACCATACACACACACTTACACCAATGCAGCTTGGGTCTCACATGGACATACATGATTTATGCAAATTGAAAATGACCTTAGACCCTGACACACACATACACACACACACGCACACACAGACACGCTGGCATGAACACTGTCCATTTACCATGTCATGCATGTTGTACATGCACACATACACACGCATAAATATGTATGCATGTATATCTATATGTGTGTATGTGTGCATTTTTGGGGCTCCTGTTGACTTGATTGTGGCAGCTGCTTGCCGCTTAGCTGCTGTTTGGACCACATGCACAGCATCCATAACCATTTACAGTTGCTGCACAGCTTAGCAGCAAAACCCTAAAGGATAACGAAGGGAGTTGGCAGGCTCTTACCCACACACACACTCTACACAGTATGTATGTGTGTGTGTGTGTGTGTGTGTATAGGTTGGCATCATGCATTTTGCATCATCAAGTATTTTTGTGCTATTATTTCATGAAATTCACATTTATTTTGCAGCTGCTCTGCTCCAAAAAAAGCTCGCGTCCTTTGGCCAACAACAATACCCGCAAAAAAAAAAAAAAATAAAAGTAAAAATACAAAATATTGGCCATATGTATTTTCAGCCAGTTCAATGTTTTGCTATATGGATTTGGCAAAAAAGAAAAATACGAAGAGATTAGCCAAAGCAAAGGCTTAAATAGATGCGGAGCTTAGATGGATATATACATACATACATATTTGCAATACATATATGAACAGTTGAAGGATTTTAGAAAATAAAACATTCTATATATGTATATAATAAACAGAGAAAAATATGTATGTATGTTTATGAATGTATGTGTGTCTGTATGTATGTATGTATGTATGTATGTATGTATGTATGTATGTATGTATGTATGTATGTATGTATGTATGTATGTATGTATGTATGTATGTATGTAATAATGTAATAATGTATTTGCCAATAAAAATGCTTGTGCATCCGACTCTGGGGAGAGTAAGATGAGAGAGAAAGTTCTTCAGTTCAGTGTTGTTCGGGTCTTCGGGTCGTCGGGTCGTCGGGTCGTCGGGTCGTCGGGTCCCCGGCTCCTCGGTTCCTCCACTCTTACACTCTTCGACTCTTCGGTTCTTCGACTCTTCGACTCTTCGGTTCTTCGGTTCTTCGGCTCTTCTAATATTTAATATCTTATAACATTTATTATTATTACTCGGTGATTATACTTCTGTGTAAAAAAAATCTTAATGGTCATTATTCTTATCCTTATCACATTCTTCATGATCATTATTAAAAGGTAATGTACTATGTAAATTAAAAATACGATACGAAAATAACAATAAAATACCATAATGATTATTATCATACTGAATAATTCTTAATGATGATCACCACAATGATCAGTAGGTTAACAATTAATATGA
This sequence comes from Drosophila mojavensis, assembly GCF_018153725.1. Classification (NCBI taxonomy): domain Eukaryota; kingdom Metazoa; phylum Arthropoda; class Insecta; order Diptera; family Drosophilidae; genus Drosophila; species Drosophila mojavensis. Next base: position 3,234,067 of record NW_025318906.1, on the reverse strand, counting down.
TCATTAGCATACAAAATTTGACTTAAAAGCTATTAACATTCTAAGAGTAATTAACTATTACAAATCCATTTAAATTACTTAATAATATTAATAATAATAATATTAATAACTTTAATGTTTACCAAAACTCACCGGAGGAAGAAGAAAATGAAGAGCACTCCACTAGACGTCCGATCGGAAGGAGTTCAGCTGACCGACTGAAGTGGCGCTGCAACAGGCTCGTCTTTATATGGGTGTGACTCTCCCCACTCAAAGACGAGCTCGTTGAGTCTTAGTTTGTGTATGCAAGCATTGAGTGGAAAATTTGAGTATGCTTGTGGTTTTTAAGTATATAAGCTTAGTATTTTTTATATGTCAAGATACCAACAAAAATACTGCTTTAAATAAATTTAAAAAAAATTAAATATATTAAATATATTAAAAATATGTATTTATATTTTAATTTAATATACCAGAAAAAAAACGTATATTAAAATAATGTATACTTTTTATAGAAAATTTATAAAAATAAAAATAAATATTATTAATATGTATGTATGTAAGAGTTTGTCTTTATTTTCGTTCAATTAAAATAATAGCCCATGGAATTTATGATTTATTATTCAATTGTTTTTATATAATTTATAAGGCTTTTTTTTTTTTTGCAATTTGTTAATTGTTGCTATTTTTATAGCTTTATAGCAGGTGTTATGGAAGAGGATGTTGTGTAGATGCTATCATTATATCATGTGTCATTTATCAAATGAATAAAATAGACTCTTTTTTTTAGAAATATTTATAAAATATAGCTAATTATAATCTGGCTTAGTTTATAATGGCTTTACACGTGAGTTACTAATTCAATAATACTAATTATTTATTTCACTCATTTTTAATAAGACAATTGTTTGTTAATTTAGTAAAACTAGAGTAAATAAGAGTTGCTATATAAATGATATCACTAATAGTGCTTTCAGGGGAAATTTTAACTGCATGTCTAAGTGAGTACCTAAAAAAACTTCCCATTATTCAAAATTATTATCGATCTTTAATCTAAGCATCCCAGGCTTAAAATGGGTACTAAACAAGCTTAGGTAAGTACTAATATAAGCTTAGGTAAATTTGTATGGCATGCTGAAACCCTAAATTTCCCTGCTCAAATATAATACATAGATAACTTTATTATTCCAAACATTTAAAAAAAAATATTTTCCCCGTCGAACTTATGTAAAAAGTTGAATCGTAAACGATGCTAACCAAATAGTCATTTATAATCATTCTACAGCCGGCTATATAATTAATATCATGCAACAATATATCAGAGTGTTTGTTATGCACTTGCCATAGCTCCAGAAATCGTCAGTTTCATGGAGCTGCAATGAAACCAATGGAATTTACAATTAAATAACGCGCGGTTATCGTTCGCTTAATCAGGCAGATGATAAAACATGAATGTATATAGTATATAGTATAGTATGTGTGAGTGTATAGGAACGGTAGAGCAGAAAGTTAAGCACGTCTAATTGCGGTAATAAATGCAATAGTGCTTGTCGTTCAGTTGATGTCTGGCCTCAGCCCGGCCCGGCCCGGCCGTTCGGGTCTGTGTCAATAGTATATTCAAGACGTCGCTCTCCAAATAATGCTCAGACGTATTTCAGTTATTGACACGCGTAGACGCCGCGACTCGGGAGTGTGTGTGTATGCGAACGGGTAGTTGGATTTTATACGCCCGATTATAAAGCTATTAAGAATTACTATAATAGCGAAAAACATAAGAGATAGCTGACTGTCAAAAATGGGCACTGATTTAGAAAATAAAGGTGAATATTATGAAGTGTGAAAGGATCAACGAGTTGAAGTGGTATACAAATATGATGGATATATCTATACAGTTTATATATTGTATATATGAACTGATTGGATAAGTGATTATATATAAATAAATTGTTATGAAAAATACAAAAATCACTGTGAAAAATGTTGTAAAACAAGAAAGTATTTGATTAAATAATAATAGAATAATAGAAAGTTGATAAAAAAAAAAAAAAAAATTGCTACCTAATTGTTGTTGCTTTCTAAGCACTTGGAAAATGTTGAGGAGAAATTTTATTTTGTTATCGTTAAAGACTTAAAATTTCATATTCATACTTACTTACATACTAAAAATTATATTCATATTAAATATATATGAATATATTCATACTACATTTTAAATGTCAAGTAGTTGTTTCTTTTACTATATTGATTTACCACTTCAAGACCTACTTTACCTACTTCAAGAAGGTATTATGACTTTGACGCGTCTAAACGAGAATTTCTGTATCTTTTATAGCATAACAGCATTAATTTATAACGCCTAATGAAGCCAATGACTGGCAATTTGAGTTATATAAAGTGAGCGAGGTTATAGAGATATGCCGATTAGGGTCTTAAAGCATCGATTATAGTTTACCCATTAAACTCCAAAAAAAAAAAAAAGTCATGTAAATTACAGTATTAATTTCCTAAAAGATTAACTTAAAAGTGTATATAAAATTATATATAGAGAGAGGTAGAGTCGTATACAAAGAGAGCAATGCAAAATTAAACAGCTGATCATCTCATAGATCCCTCCATAGCTAATTCATTCAATTGTAGCAAATAGTAACAAACATGGCTAATTAAAAATTGTACAAGTTTTTCAATTTCAAGCCTGTATCGATTACAACGCTCTAATTTGTCAAATTTGTCACAGAGACTTTGCTAATCTTGAACAATTTTCAAAAATCGTTTAAAACAGAAACACCTTCACATCATGTTTGCACGTTTGAACTATTAAATGAAATTAAATGATGCGATAAGTGTAACTTAAAACATTAAGAAACTACAAAGAGTAGACTGGGTTATACCCTTACTTAGGTGAGATAAGTGAAATATCGATGGGATGGGAAAAAAGTGAAACTGAGAGAGGTAGAAGGTGAGAGCAAGAGATGGAGACTGAGACTTAAAGAAAACACAATGTGTGAAGATGGATAACAAAATATGAAAATAAGAAAAGTTAGGGAGAGGACAGGGATTGAAAGGGGTGAATATTAAAGAGGGAGATAAAGATAGAAAGAGGGAAAGCTAGAGGTAACTAAAGAGATATACAGATAGAGTAAGAGAGATAGTGAGAGAGAGAGAGGGAGAGAGAGAGAGAGAAGAAAATCTGTATAGAGAGTGGATAAGATAAAACAACTTTATGAGCACGAGAGATCCCCATTGAAATTATATACATATGTATATTGTAAAAATGATAAAAATATGAAATATTATAAACAATTACTTACTATTATTGTCTTACCTCAATGTAATTGTTTTGATATGGGGATATCCGTTTCGTTTATCAATAGACGTCACAAATATTTTGCTGTAAAGAGTTTTAGTTCTCACGATTAGATTAAAAACAAGTTCTTAATCAAGGGAAAACACAGTTTTAGTTTTATTTCTGCCATATAAGCTATTGTTTATTCGAGTACCATTGAACTTGATAAAAATCGATTTAGAATTTGATTTGCGATCAGCCTGAATGAAAACGACATGAATGACCGATAAACTAGTCGAACTGGCCTCGATCGTACCCAAAAATAATGTTTGACTTCATAACAAATATCAAATGGGTATTATTTATATAAAAGTATTCAATATACTCTAAGGTCAGCGACACTTGATGCATAAACGCACGAAATATACTATGAGAATAGTTGCGGGAATAAGTTCGAATGTGAGATACCCTTTATAAGTTAGTTGATGTTATCAGATCTACAAATTTGTCGAATGTCTTACTGTGTTACTATTCTCATTTGTCTAACTTTTCTGGTACTGAACTAGTTACTAATTGCAAATGAACTAGTTCGCTTACACAAATCTTGAACAGTTTCATAGTGTATGCATATCGGAGCTATTTTACTACTCGGTTTGGGTTTACTTTTCTTACTGTAGCATTTGTTTACTACTGTGATTTGTCTTACTTTGTCATTTCTAAACTAATTTATCTCTTTTACTTCGTCTTCATTTTCCTCCCACCTTTAGGCCCCTGCCTGGGCATACGACATCTGCAGGCGGTGCTGCTTTTCTTGGCCATAGCTGTGAACTATATAGCCCGACTCAATGTCAGCGTGGCCGTTGTAGCTATGACAGATGCAGCGACCTCCAATCCAGATTTTCCGGTAAATTGACCTCTAGCCGGCATCTGTGATATACACCGACTCTAACTAACTCTCCGCTTGCAGGAATACGACTGGTCAGAGGCACAGAAATCCTATATACTGTCAAGTTTCTATTGGGGCTATATAGTGACTCAATTTCCAGCTGGCTTTTTGGTGCGTCGCTATGGCGCTAAGCTGGTTCTCTTCATACCTACCTTTGCGACGGCCTTGCTGAGCTGCCTCACCCCCGTCTGCATTAGCTGGGGCGGCTGGCTGGCGTTCAGCGTGCTGCGCCTGATAATCGGATTGTTTCAGGGCCTAATCTTTCCCTGCATTCACGAGCATCTGGCCAAATGGTCGCCGCCCAAGGATCGTAATCGTTTGGGCGTCTTTGCCTATTCAGGGTCCGATTGTGGCTCCGTTATGGCCATGGCTATTAGTGGCTTGATTGCCGAGAGTTCGCTGGGCTGGCCGGGCATATCGTACGTTTCAGCCGGACTCTGTGGCATTTGGTGCATCCTTTGGCTATTGCTCGCTGCGGATAATGCTCCGCGCTCACGTTTGATTGGCGGCGATGAACGTGATTACATTGAGCGTTCGATGAGACGCAACGACGGCTTCCATGACCAGAAGATAGCGATACCATGGCGTGCGATTTGGACCTCGGCGCCGTTCTACGCCCTGCTTGTTGTGCGCAGCGCCCAGGGCTGGGCGAACTCAACGATGCAGCTGCAAACGCCGGCATACATGCACGGCGTACTCGAGATGGACATCAAGAGCAACGCCCTCTATTCGGCTCTGCCTTTCCTGGCCATGTGGTGTATGTCGTATGTGTATCTGGCCATTGCCGATTTGATCATGGCCAGGAAGTGGCTGTCGCTGACGACGCTGCGCAAGTCCATCAACACGATATCGTATTGGGGTCCGGCGGCCGCCTTGATTGGCATCGGTTTCCTTGACAAGAGCCAAGCGGGCCTGGCCATCGCTCTGATGGCAATTAATGCCGGCCTCAATGCGGGCTCCGGCATCGGAAACATGTTAACCATTATCGACATGTCGCCCAATCATTCCGGCATCCTAATGGCCATTACCAATTGCGCGACCAACATCCCTCCGCTGCTGTCGCCGCTGCTGGTGGGCGTCATTGTTACCGAGCCGGTAAGTTCGAGCCTGAAGCCTGCCGAATTGGCCAAGATGGCGTTAAGTAATTTTGTAAATACCTTTAACTAAAAGGGTAGATTGATGGCATTTATTTATATTTGAGTGGGAATCGAGTTGAGTTCTATAGAGCTTAGCCGGCCTGTTTATAAGTCCGACTGTCCTACCGTCCGTCTACACTTTTATTCATTCATTTGCTGGCAAATGTGTTTGAAATTTGTTGGTTCTGTCTTTCCATTTTTTCGTCCTTTTATCATTCCATATCCCTTGACTCCTCTCTCTATCATTCATTATTCTGAATGACCAGCTCGATAAATCCTTCTGTCTTTTTATCTATATGCATGCCATTCCATCTCATGAGTATTTGTGTTTCCTTCTCTACATACTACAACTATTTGTCTATTTATCCGACATTTTATCCGCCCATATATCCAATCTATGTACTTTGTTTTCCTATATGAAAATGTCAATCCGTCTTTATATTCATATTTTGTTTTGTCTTGATCTGTAAAATATAAAAATGTCTATCCGCCTATTTATCCGTATTTCTATCCGCCCATTTATCCATCTGTCAGACAGTCTGTCTTATCAAATGATTGTTTATTCAACAGTTTCTAATTATCCCTATCCGTATTTTAATACACTAATGCATATAATTATACTTATTCATCTATTTCTTCGTCTACTTATCTAACTTGTTATTCGCCTATTTTCCCATCTGATTATCTGTCTGTCTTCCTTCCTTTATTTATCCGACTATTTCTATAATTATCCGTTTATCCGTGCCATTGATGCTTATCCGCCTGCTTATCCGTTCTTACTATTCTATCAATTCAGATATTGTTGTCTGTTTGTTTTAGTAATTTATTTGTTTCTCAACATATTTTTGACAAAGCCAATGACCTGAGAATAGGGATATTAATTACAGAGTAAAAAAAAGTAATAGTCGTCTACCCTTAATTGGCTCACACTTAGAGTAGCTTCTGTCTAAACAGCAGGAAAAGAAAACGTTTGCAACCAGATTTTAGGGTATTTTCTAGTCGATTGCTTCGCACCTAATTTAGTCTCAACTGTTTTTGATAATATCTCGTCGCTTTATCTATTTCGCAGAGCTCGCGCACTCAATGGCAAATTGTGTTCGCATTAACGGCCATTGTGTTCTTCATTGGCAACCTGGTGTACATAATTTGGGGTACGACCGACCAGCAGCCGTGGGATGCGGTTGACTTTCTCAAGCCGCGCGATGCCGAGCAACAGCAACAGCAACAACAACAACAGCAGCAGCTGGAGCAATGGAAAGCCAAATCGAAAAGCGAAAAGGAAATCTAAGTAAATAGATGTAAGGCCAGATTAGCTGTGAACTGTAAAATAAGTAGAAATTAAGCAACAAATTAAATTAATATGCGGCGTGGCATGCGGCGTATACGCAATGTACACACAAACATTGCGTATACGCAGTGCTCGGCATGATTCAGTATTGACTGGCGGAGAGAACAAAAATGAAACAAACAAAAAAGTGAAACGAAAAATGCGGTTAAGCATTGATTGTACTGAGCTGTGAGCTGGACAACTGCGTTGATTTTTAATTAAAAATTTTAAAATCGTTTTTGCATGTATTTTAATTTCTTGTCTGCCTCGCGCATCTTTCGCTGTTGCTTGCTGCGGCTTTACTATTTCTGCTTTGACATATAGGAAAAGTGAAAAGATTTCAGATAAGTAGGTTCCTCGGTGCTTCTACTAAACCCCTCTTCGGATATACGGCTCTTCGGCTCTTCTAATATTTAATATGATCAGTAGCTTACCCACCAAAGAAAGAAGAAGATGAAGAGCACTCCACTAGACGTCCGATCCGAAGGAGTTCAGCTGACCCACTGATGTGGCGCTGCAACAGACACGTCTTTATGTGGGGTGTACGTAGGTAAAACTTTGTGTGTTTTTCGCTCAATTTAAATTATTATTGCTCTTTTAATTATCCAATGGAATTGATGATTTATTATTCAATTGTTTTTGATAATTTATTATTATTATTATTATTATTTTTTTATTTGTTAATTTTTTTTTTACTTTTTACTGCATGGTAACTGCTTTATGGTGTTATGGTAGACGATGTTATGTAGATGATATCATTATATCACGTGTCATTTATTAAATGAGTAGAAAACTTTAAAAAGCCAATATACTCATTTCACATTCGTGAATGAGTTTAAAAACATAGCTAATTATACTCTCTAGCTTAATCTATAATAGCTTTACAAGTGAGTTACTGATTCAATAATACTTATTATTATTTATTTCACTTCTATGTTTTTTTTTTTCTATTACAATGTATTGTGAATTTAGTGGAACTACAATAAATAAGAGTGTAGTTAATTTTTAACTTTTTCTACTCAATTATTATTGTATGGGTTTTTAATATATATAGGAGATACTTGAATCTTTACTTGTTATAAATTTAAATAGCTAAATTTTAATAAACATTTTCCATGTATACAGGAAACATTTTTCATTTTTTTTTTCATATATTACCTCTATTTGCCACAGCAATAGTGGCAACTAGGGCTTTATAAATCATATCATATACTTTTAAGTGAAATTTTGATTACATGTCTAAGGGAGTATATTAAAATTTGCATGTATTTAATCATTTAAATAGTTATCACAAGCTTCAAACAGCTACTAATAAAGCCGTTCTGATTCATACTCTATAGTATTTAAAAATAAGCTTAGGGAAATTTTTATGGCATATTGAAACCATAAATTTCCCTGCTCAAATATTATAAAGAAATATATTATTCCAAACTATTTTTATATATTCCCCGTCGAACTTATGTAAAAAGTTAAGTCTCGGCCCGGCCTGGTCTTCTCTGCTCTGCTCTGCTCCGTTCGGGTCTGTGTCAATAATATATTCAAGACGTCGCTCTCCAAATAATGCTCAGACGTATTTCAGTTATTGACACGCGTAGACGCCGTAGCTCAGGAGTGTGTGTTAGAGATAGCTGACTGTCAAAAATGGACACGGATTTAGAAAATAAAGGTGAATATTATGAAGTGTGAGAGGATTAAAAAATGAAGGATATATATAGTATGTGAACTAATTGGATAAGTGATTTAATGAATAAATTGTTATGAAAAACACAAAAATCCCTGTGAAAAATGTTGTGTAGCAAGAAAGTATTTAATTTATGGGAAAAAAGAAATAAGAGAAGACCGAAGGGGCGTAGTGTCGAAAATCTGTAAATTACAAAATCTAAAGTCAACAGGTCTGTTAATGTTCAAATTAGGCTGAAAAAAACAAAATCAATTTATCGATTATTCTCGGTAAAAACAATCGGATGAGTTATCAAAAAATATGATAGACTTGTAATGCGTATGGTTTACACGAGTATACATGCCAAATTTCTCTAGCTCTTATAATTTTTGAGATCTAGATGTTTATACGGACTGACGAACGGACAGACGCAAGAATATTTATACTTTATGGGGTCTGCGATGATTCCTGTTGTTACAGACTTTTCACAAAGCTATTATACCCTAATTTCCCATTTTTAATGGGTTCTGGGTATAATGTTCTAGTTCGTTCACACAGATCTTAAATAGTTTTATAGGGTATATAAAGCATGGATGGTCTTATTATTTTCCATTTGTAGACTATGTAATCTAAACTCATATTTCTTACCTGGGCCATCTCCTTCTTTTAGGCCCCTGCCTGGGCGTACGACATCTGCAGGCGGTGCTGCTTTTCTTGGCCACAGCTGTGAACTGTATAGCACAATTGAATATCAGCGTGGTCGTTGTGGCCATGACAGATGCAGCGACCGCCAATCCAGATTTTCCGGTAAATTGAACTCAAGCCAGCATCTTTGTTATATATACCTACCGGCTCTAACTAACTCTCCGCTTGCAGGAATACGACTGGTCGGAGGAACAAAAATCCTATATATTGTCGAGCTTCTATTGGGGCTATATAGTGACTCAATTTCCAGCAGGGTTACTGGTGCGTCGCTATGGCGCTAAGCTGATGCTCTTCATACCCACCTTTGCGACGGCCTTGCTGAGCTGCCTCACCCCCGTCTGCGTTAGCTGGGGCGGCTGGCTGGCGTTCAGTGTGCTGCGCCTGATAAACGGATTGTTTCAGGGTCTAATGTTTCCCAGTGTTCACGAGCATCTGGCCAAATGGTCGCCGCCCAAGGAACGCAATCGTTTGGGCGTCTTTGCTTATTCGGGTGGCGAATGCGGTTCCGTTATAGCCATGGCTCTTAGTGGCGTGATTGCAAGTAGTTCGCTGGGCTGGCCGGGCATATCGTACGTCTCTGCCGGACTCTGTGGCATTTGGTGCATCCTTTGGCTATGGCTCGCGGCGGATAGTGCGCCGAGCTCTCGTTTGATTGGCGGCGATGAGCGTGATTACATTGAGCGTTTGATGGGACGCACCGACGGTTTCCACGACCAGAAGATACCGATACCATGGCGTGCGATTTGGACCTCGGTGCCGTTCTACGCCCTGCTCGTTGTGCGCGGCGCCCAGGGCTGGGCAACCTCAATATTGCAGCTGCAAACGCCGAGATATATGCACGGCGTTCTCGACATGGACATCAAGAGCAACGCCCTGTTCACGGCTCTGCCCTTCCTGGTCATTTGGTTCATGTCGTATGTGTATCTGGCCATTGCCGATTTGATCATGGCCAGAAAGTGGATGTCGCTGACGACGCTGCGCAAGTCCTTCAACACGATATCGTATTGGGGACCAGCGGCCGCCCTGATTGGCATCGGCTTCGTTGACAAGAACCAAGCGGGCCTGGCCATTGCTCTGATGACAATTAATGCCGGCCTCAATGCGGGCGCCGGCATCGGAAACATGTTAACCATTATCGACATGTCGCCCAATCATTCCGGCATGCTATTGGCCATTACCAATTGCGCGATCTGCATCTCTCCGCTGCTGTCGCCGCTGCTGGTGGGCGTCATTGTTACCGACCCGGTAAGTTCGAGCCTGAAGCCTGCCGAATACCTTTAACTAAAAGGATAGATTGTGTAGGTGTAAGCTTAGTGGCGAGCTAACATCCATTATGCTATAACACTGATAGCATTTATCTATATTTGAGTGGGACTTGAATTGAGTTCTAGAAAGCTTTGTCATCCTTTCTGTTAGTCCGATTTTTCTTCCGTCCGTCTACTCTTTTAATCAATCAGCTGCTTCTTCTTCCATTTCTTCTGTCTCTCCTTAATTAAATGAATCTATTATCTCATTATCTTATACGTCCAGTTCAGTATCTATATGCATGAACTTCCATTTCATGAATACATGATTTTCCTTCTCTACCAACTTTTATCCGCCTATACCTTTTATCTACTACATTTATCCGCCTATATATCCTATCTATGTCCTTTTCATGTATCATGTATGTCACTCTATATATAATTGTCTATCTGCCTATTTATCCGTATTTATCCATATACATATGTTTGCCTGTGTATCTGTTTAATCCACTGATTATGTGATCCCCTCTTTCTTCTTATCCGCAGTCTATGTTTATCCGTCTTTTCATTTGTATATACTAATGCATGTATATAATTATATTTATACTCCTATTTCTTCGTCTAAACTATTTATCCACCTATTTTTCAATCTGACCATCTGTTCGTCCGACTATTTCTATAATTATCTTGTACATTCTTATCAATGCTTATCCGTCAGGTTATCCATTCTATCATTTTACATATCTGTCATTATCAATATAATTTTGATAACGCCAATGGCATAGGAAATGTATTTAAATTATTCTCTCCTTAGGATAGAAATAAAGCTTTAAGTGTGAAGTCGTATACTCCCACTTAGCTCATAGTCTGAGTAGCTTCTGGCAGGTAATGAAATAATTTGCAAACATATTTTAGGGTATTTTCTAGTCGATTACCTTGCACTTAATTTACTCTTTATCTATTTCGCAGAGCTCGCGCGCTCAATGGCAAATTGTGTTCGCATTAACGGCCATTGTGTTCTTCATTGGCAACCTGGTGTACATAATTTGGGGTACGACCGACCAGCAGCCGTGGGATGCGGCTGACTTTCTCAAGCCGCGCGATGCCGAGCAGCAGCAACAACAACAAGCAGCTACTGGAGCAATGGAAAACCAAATCGAAAAGCGAAAAGGAAATCTAAGTAAATAGATGTAAGGCCAGATTAGCTGTGAACTGTAAAATAAGTAGAAATTAAGCAACAAATTAAATTAATATGCGGCGTGGCATGCGGCGTATACGCAATGTACACACAAACAAACACAAACATTGCGTATACGCAGTGTTCGGCATGATTCAGTCTTGACTGGCGGAAGAGAACAAAAATGAAACAAACAAAAAAGTGAAACGAAAAATGCGGTTAAGCATTGATTGTACTGAGCTGTGAGCCGGACAACTGCGTTGATTTTTAATTAAAAATTCTTAAAACGTTTTTGCGTGTATTTTAATTTCTTGTTTGCCTCGCGCATCTTTCGCTGCCGTTTGCTGCTGCTGCATCTTCTTCTTCTGCTTGAGCCGCCGCAAAATGTAATAGAAAATTCTTGTTACTATTTCTGCTTTGAAATGAATTCATTTTCTATTTTTGGTATTTTTGGGCCACGCATTTGCATGGCCAGCAGCCGAGGCCGTAGACGACTTTCAGTCACTCAATGCCAAAAATATTCAAAAAAGAAAGAAAAAAATAAAGCAAATGCAAGAAATTCCCAAAAAAAAAAAGGCAAGCAAAACGAAACTTTGCACACAAATCAGAAAAATGGACACTTGGCGGAATTTATGCACGAACGCGTGCGCACAGTACGCTCTCAGTCCGGGAATTGTTTGCCAGCAGGCAGGCAGCACCGGCAGGAGGCAGCAGCAGCAGCAGCAGCCAGTGGACATAGCCAACAGCAGCAGCAGCGGCAGCGGCCGCCGCCCAACAAGGCCAACAGCCATAGCCATAGCCACAGTCAGATCCTAGCGGCAAGTATGGCAAGTGGCAAGTGGCATGTGGCATGTGGCATGTGGCATGCGGCATGCGGCATTATTTTTTGCCCCTCTCTTCTGGTTTCTTATGCTACTTCTTTTTTAGCCAGTTGCGCCGCCAGCGTCCCTCGAGCCGAGCACCCAAAAAACCAAAACTGAAAACCGAAAACCGAAACGAAACCAAAACGAACATGTTTTTCAATTAAAATCGTTGCGCAGCGTACAAAAATTCATTTGAATTGCCCACAGCGGATAGCAGCCAAAGACAAGTCATAAATGACCACTTTCATACACACACACAAGCACATACACAGATACACACACGCACACAAACACAAACACATGCATGTACACACGCATACATATATGCCTGCTCAAACATACAGAGACATGCACTAGATTGGATGGTTGATCAGGCATCGCTTGCAGAGAAAGAGAGATTGATAGTGGGACAGAGAGAGAGAGAGACAAAGTGGGAGAGAGAGAGGGAGACACAGAGTGAGAGAGGAGAGAGAGAAGGAGATTTGATTTAGATAACGTTATAAATTTAATTGCTTTGTTTTTAATCAAAATATTGAAAATTAAAAAATCGTTGTAGTCAAAGTCAACTCAATTCGTTTGGAGCTTTCTAATTCCTGCTTTAACAATTTTAAGCTCTGTTCCATTGGCTCTATTACATATATCACATAGATAATCTATTGACGTACCTCATAGAGCTCCATATACCCATATTCCATATACCATATTCCATATTCCATATTCCATATTCCATATACCATACTCCATATCCTATATTCCATATTCCATGTTAAATATTTTATATTCCATATTTCATATTTCATATTTCATATTTCATATTCCATATTCCATATTCCATATTCCATATTCCATATTCCATATTCCATATTCCATATTCCATATTCCATATTCCATATTCCATATTCCATATTCCATATTCCATATTCCATATTCCATATTCCATATTCCATATTCCATATTCCATATTCCATTTCCATGATTCCACAAGAGCGAACATAGTCAGTCGTCTCTGAAGCTGTTAATATTCTCTCTAGTATTATAACCAGAAATACTAGAAACTCGTAACAAATCCCACAAATTGTCATGTATCAATAATTGATGATATATCATCGTGAAGCATTAATTACATAAAGCCACAAGGCTTTGTCCCAATGAGTACGCCTCAAAGTCGCATCGACTTGGGTCAGCCACGCACATACCTACTCAATATGGATATCCATGGACATATTTTGGTAAATAGTTTTCGGCAAATATATTATTGTGAATATATTTCATGTTTGAATGCATCGAATGCATTCGATTGATATTCGAAACGAGTTGCAATACGCAATAATGAGATGACCGCAAGAGTTGCAATTCCAATGGACTGTGGCTAACAAATTGTTAGTTGGTTATCAGCATAATTACACACACACACACCCACATAAGCACATTCCCACATAGAGCTCTACATGGGTTGATATAGTAATTCGATATACTAGTAACAATTGCGAGTGTTCGCACTTAGCTCACATTTAAGTTAATATTAGAAAGTGAGATATGCATTTGTGTGGGGCGTCGATTTGCAAATTATAATTGAGGCAACATCAGCAGCTGCTGCAGCAGTAGCAGCGCCAATAGCAGCGCAACAACAACAGCAACAACAAGCAACGACAACAGCTCGGAAGATGCTTTTATTGTCTTGCCCAAGGGTCAGAGTGAATGGCAGAAAATCAGTCAGAATATGTGCTTAGAGATGGTCGCGTGACACGAAACAAGTAGGCAATGGGTTTGATAGAGAATTATATCTATCTATATCTATCTATATCTATCTATATGTATCTATATCTACCTATATCTATCTATATCTATCTATATCTATCTATATGCATCTATATCTATATCTATCTAAGCATATATATATTAGATATATACTAGAATTGATCTTTGCTTTACTGTTTTGCTATCAAGCGATATCCATTTAATAATCTCAGCCCGACTTCGTTTCGGAAAAGTCCAAGTTAAACTCTAACTTTTTGATATAAAAAGAAAAATATTTCTGATTTGCTGATATTTCTTAAATGATTTCATATATAGTATTATAGTATAGTACGATAGTTATTAAGATCTTTTTCTATTTTTCTTATTCATATATGTAGAAAGTTAGTCAATATATAATTTCCTTCTTAAATATAACTCTAACATTCTGGCATGATTCGATGATATTTACCACATATAATATCTAACATTTTGTCGTATGTTATTTCCTGGAATATTGCAATACGATAGTTGATAGACTCTTGCTTTCATCGTGTCACGGGGCTCAGCTCAGCTCTGATTGCTCATCAGATCAGAGTCAAAATTTGTGTTGAAACTGCTTCAGCAGCCACAGGGACAGACGCTTATGTATAAGTATGGACACAGATGGACGCACACACATACACTAACACACACTCATACACACATTAACACACACTCATGCAAACACACAATCATAGAAGCAAGCACAGGCAACATGCCCATAGATAACCCTGGACACACACACTCTCTGTCTCTCTCTCTCTCTCACACACACACACTCATACACTCTCTCATTCACACACACGTGTGTATTCATTGCAAATGGAGCGTCAAGTACAGGAATTGCTGAAAATTTAATTTATGCCCGGCGCTTTCAATTGAGGCACGGCCCGTCGAGCAACAATAGCTGGAAATTAACAGGCACAAAAGGCTCGGGCCCGGATCTGATCTCTTGCTCTTGCGGCTGCATAGCTGGAGACGTCTCTTGTGTAGCAGGAGCCGCAGCACCACAGTCTCTAGTCAATGCGTTGTCCAATAAGTGTGCCAATGCCGCTGCCGCTGCTGCTGCTGCTGTTGCTGCTGCATTTCCATTCTTTCAGTTTTTGGTCGCTTAATTAATATTGCATAAGTGCAGCGGCAGCAGGACATGGCGGCAGCTGTTGTCCTTTATGAGCATGCGGCACAGCCAGCAACATGAGCGTGAATTTATGCGTTGCATTTTACTTTTGTATGCTCATGGGTGTATATATGTATCTGTGTCTGTATATGTGTTGTCCTTCAGTATTTATGATGTGCCCATGATTGATGTCCATTTTTGCACTTCAGAGCAATCGGCGCATTTTTATGCAAATAGCAATGGGTCGGCGCGCAAATTGCGGTTCCATTGTGTCCGCTGCTTGCAACTGGCTTAATGCTACTACCAATTTTGGAGAGAGTTTACGGACTTACAGCGCGTGCAGTCTGCGTTGGCTCGGCTAAGTTGTATGTACAGTTATTTGTAGGCTGAAATTTATGATTGGATATTGTGAATAAGGTAGATTAAAGTAAGTTTTAGCATAAGCTACATAATCGGTCTACTCAAAAGTACGCTTAGTAACACTAATAGTAGTGAAAATCGTTGTGGGAGCAGTATTGATAGTAGTATAAACATATACTTGCAATAGTATTAGTTTAGTGGTAGCAAACAAAGTAGTGTAGTAGCATAGAATCATAGACTTGTAATATTAGTAGTTTAGTAGTAGTAAACGAAGTAGTGTAGTGGCATAAATCAAAATAGTAGTCGCAGTATAGATTCCTAGTAGTAGAAATATAGACACGTATGAGTAGTAGATGGTGTTCAGTTAGTGGTGGTAAATTGAAAAGTAGTAGTACTAATATTATGAATGTTGTAGTAGAATTTAGAACGTATGTAGTAGTAGTAAACGAAACGTAACGTAGCTGTAGTAAACGAAACAGTAAAAGTAGTATTAAGAACGTAGTTGTAGAAAACAAAATAGTAGTATTAATATTAAGAACGTAGTAGTAGAATTGAGAACGTAGCAGTAGTAAACCAAATAGTAGAAGTAGTATTAAGAACGTAGTAATAGCAAACAAAATAGTAGTAATAATATTAGGAACGTAGTAGTAGTAGTAGTAAAAGAAATAGTAGTAGTAATATTAAGAATGTAGTAGTAGTAAAATAAATAGTAGTAGTAATATTAGGAACGTAGTAGTAGTAGTAGTAAAAGAAATAGTAGTAGTAATATTATGAATGTAGTAGTAGTAGTAGGAAAAGAAATAGTAGTAGTAATATTAAGAACGTAGTAGTAGTAGTAGGAAAAGAAATAGTAGTAGTAATATTAAGAACGTAGTAGTAGTAGTAGAAGAAATAGTAGTAGTAATATTAAGAACGTAGTAGTAGTAGTAGGAAAAGAAATAGTAGTAGTAATATTAAGAACGTAGTAGTAGTAGTAGAAGAAATAGTAGTAGTGCTAGTAAAGTGCAGGAATATAAGAAGCAGACGAAACTTATTTCAAATGAAATTTCTTGTCGCCTCTAATAATATATTTTAGTATTAATACTAAAAGTTCGTCAAGTAAAACTAGTAGATAAAGGGGCAGCAATTTTAATAAATGTAAAAATTAAAAAGTTAAAGTATGTTAATAAACTTTTCAGCAAACTACTAAGAAACTATGCATTGAAACACTTTTCTCCTACTCCTACTACTAGCTACTACTACTACTGCCAAGTTTCATCTTTTGGTTTTACTTATATTTATTTTAATTATATAAAGATTATTTTTTTTCCTTTTTTAAAGTTGTTCAAGTTTCTACTACCTTTGTTACCTTTGTGCATACTTTTAAGTTTTCATACTTATTTTTTCATTTTCATTTTCTTTTAGTTATATTCGATGCATTCTTTCCTTAGGTAAATCAATATTTTATTTATAACCTTTCGCGTGAACTTTATTAAAGGCAAGATATATATTCGTTGATTATACTTTTTTTTTTCTTCGTGATTATTTTTACAGTTGATCGTTTTTTTTGTTTTTGTTTTAATCAATGCTGCCCTGTGCCACAATTTCATTTGCATTTGCATTTCCATTTGAATTTGCATTTTCATTTTCTTTACACACATTTTCTCTCTCTGCCTCTCTCTCTCCGTCTGCATCTCAATATCTTGGTAGGTTTGACCTTGGTAAAGGAAACCTGAAACCTGGCGCACACATTTTAAATAAATGAAGAGCAGATCAGGGCAGCATGCAACAACAACAATTGCAACAATGTGGCGCCACATTATATTGTTAATGCGATGACTATAAAATTCTGTCGACTTGTCGTTGGCCAAAGCAAAAACCTAGACAGCGCTATAAAAAACAAATGGGAACAGTGCAGTCAAGCATAAACGACTGCTTGATACTCGTTCAGCTTTGTAGAGAGTAAATATATAATAAAAACGTAAATCTCAATGTGGTGGAATCTTAGCATAAAGAGGAATCTCAAAATCTTAAAAATTTACTAGTTTTGATACTTCTCCATTTGCCACGCCTCCTGTGGGCATCTTCTGACTCAATTAGATGTAGGACACACTCGAGTACTTAAAGCAAATTTCAAGCCTCTAACTCTTGCCATAAATAACTGCTTTCAGTAGCTCCCCATTCGCCACGCCTCCGAGTGGACATCGCTCAAATATCTACATGTCTACATATCTGCATACAGCCATACAAAACAAGTTTCACGTCTTTAGCTGCAGTCAAGCTGAAGTGCCTCGCATTTTATATCAACAGCTAAACAAACAGCAAACGGATATACTCTTTTGTTTGCGCTGAACGAGTATGGGGGAAGAAGCAGGAATCGCTGCAAAGTGCAAGCCAACAAAATGCGATGCCAAATGGCAGAAGAATTTTTAGAATTCATTGAATTTTAAAACATAACAATAAAGCACTCAACATTTGCCATGTGCCAAACGAAGCCAAAGGTAGCACCAACAAAGACAAACACACAGATACACACACAAATACACACACACACAGCTTGCACAAGTGTGCTGATGTATCTGAAGCGTGTTGATTTTAGCTTTAGCCAAGTTTTGCTCAACGAGCTTGAAAATTGCTCGCGCCGAGTGAAATGCAAGGAAAGGAAAATCCCATTTTTGTAATGAATCGCAGCTGGTGCAGCAACTATTGCAGCCGCAGTGGCAGCTGTTGCATGCAACTGATTTGCAATTCATTTGACAGCTGGAGTTCGCCTGCTTTCAATTTGCACGCATTTAAAGCCCGCAATTTCAGCTCATCCAATAACTTATGTAGGTCTATGTATATCTGATATAAAATATAAATGTACGGAAATGTATATATGTATACAGACACACACACACATGTATTGGCAACACGTTGAAAAGTTTTTCGCTCATGCCCGAAAATACGTTTACAGCAATAAACGTGTTGATTTATTGATTTTGCACGTCGCATAATTTACTTTGCCAGCCTGACAGCATGGAAAAGAAGAAGAAAAAAAATATTGACTACAACAACAAGATGCAGAAGAGCGCAACAACTACAACAATAACAAAGTGCCGTTGCAACGCCAACACCAATGCCAACCAAGCAAAGCAAAGCAAATGAAATTCTGTGCTCCGTACGGGCGTTTCTTGCATACGCTCTTCAGTTAGGGTATTTCAACTTATTCACAAGAAAGGTAACTATGTATATACTAACACATGTGCTAACTGTAGAACTAGTAGGAATTGTAATATTTTATTAATAACATTTTTTTACTTTCTTTATTTCTTTTTGTTTTCTTTTTAAGTTGCAGCTGTGAATCACTTCTCTAGATTATTCTGTAGAGTATTTACACTTCCATTCTCTCACTCTCCTAACAATTGCATTAATGCTTTTGATCCCGTTATATGTTTACTCAGCAAACTGCAGACACAGCTGCCAGCTTTGGTGTGAGCGTGATAGCTAATCCGTTGTGTGCACGCCATTGGCTCTCAGGCTTTTGATCCCGTTGTCTTAGTTGTCTAGCCAGCTGAGCGCAGACCTCTGCGGCCGCTTGCGTCAATGGCGAGCTGACGACTAAGCCGAAGCGAGGGAGGGAAGTAATTCAGTGAGAGCGCGTCTGTTTTGTTTGATCGTTCGTTCTCTCCACTCGCGCGGGTACAAATGTGTTGAATTGATTTTTTTTTTAAACGAACTACCTTGCAAAGGCTGTCTCTTATGTACGTGTGTGTTTATAAAGTAATAAGTGTATAATAGATATATAAGATAAACATTATAATGTTTATCAATTGTTAAATTTATTCTTCGTTGTTGCTGAGCTTTTTCACCAAAAACGAGAGGGAGAGCACCCAATGGGAAGAGCACTCTCTCAAAGAGTATAGAGAGCTTCTATTTAATAGGTGAGCGTTCATTTGTATGTAGATTTTAATGTAGGTATGCATGCAATAACTAAAATGCAATTTGACATTTTAAATATATATTGTACATACATCTATCAGAGAGTATTAATATAATTTTTTTTTTTTACCAATTTTGTAATACACAAAGAAATTGATTTGGCATTATTCTCAAGATACTCTTGAGTGCATGAAAAATTCTTTGTATTCTATTATGCCAATATTTGTATGTAAATAATTCCCTCTTAGTGTATTTAAGCTTCGCCAATGCACTGTTAGCTATTATTTTGCATATTTTTTCACTTCTTGCCAATGGTGGCTCACTGTGTCTGCCTGATTGTCATCTTGTTGCCGTGTTGTACGTTGTTGCAGTTGCCACTCTCTTTTTTATTTTTCTTGCACCTATCTCTATCTGATGGCTGCAACAACAAACAGCAGCAACAACAACAACAGCAACAACAGCCAGCAGTCAGCCAGGCAGCAGACGCCATGTCGTGCGCCATTTTTAAGTTGTTTCTTGAAACGGAAACGAAAGCGGTTTTCATATGCATGTACGCGCACACTAATACAAACACAAGTCGCACACGTGCAGTTGAGTCTGGAGCTGTGTGTGTATGTGTGTGTGTGTGGAGCTGCATGCCGCAGCATCGTTAAGCGGCTTCTCTGGTCATGTTTGTATGTGTGTGTGTGTGTGTGCACACCTTCCAGGTGCCGACAATATGAAATAGGACTGTAGCTGTAGTAGATTTCTTGCTGGCTTTAGTGCGAAACATATGCCAAACGCTGGCGACAGTGAGCTGGATAAGTATGCGCACAGCAAATTGTAGCAAAGCAAAAGATAGTTCACTCCGCTAAGCACTTTCACAGTTCACGTTTCAAACAGTTCTTAGAGGTAAACGAAATTTATGTGCTTTGCAACAGCATAGAATTTATATTGATTTACCTGAAATTGTTGAGAATTTAAAGCTTTGGTTTTTTTTATAGGTTTATAATTCGATTTTTTATATACTACATATTTGATATTATTTTGTAGTTAAATTTCTTATATATATATTGATTTTAAGCATTTGCATATACCAATTTGATTATGTATCTATATATATATTATATGTACATATATAAATTTCCTCGTTCATTGTGATTTTCTTTTTTTTGGCATAGTTAAAAGCTTTCATTTTACTACGCTTGATTGTTTATTGTAGTTGCTATACATTGCTACGACCGTTAGAGATGCCGTTGCCATTTCGCTTAATCTATGCGGACGAGCTCTTGCCCCTCGGCCGCTCTATCTCTGTCTCTCTCTCTCTTGCTCTCGCATGTTAAATAAATTTGCATATTTTAGTTCATCGTTAGTTTGGCAAAAGCTCAATTTTCTATGCAAAAATCCAACACTGATGACAAAAAGTGAACGAATTACAATGCACCAAAAAAATGTAAAGAAAAGTAACTGTAAATCAAGAAAAACGAGAAAACAAGTAGAAGAAGCAACAGCAGCAATAGTAGCAGCAGCAGCAGCACTAACAAAAGACAATTTTGCTTTGTGACTTTGCAGTTCAAAACGTTTTACATGTGCAAGCATGTGTGTGTGTGTGTGAGGGAGAGAGAATGGGAATTGAGCACTGCTAACTGTAAGCTGGGAGCTGGGCTGCCAGGGCTGGGCACATGCTAATGAGGCATTTGTTATGCTGCATATTTGCACAGCGCTTGGGGTTTGCATTGCTACTACTTCTTCTTCTTCTTTTTTGCGCTGCTCTCTATATTTTTTTTTTTTCGTTGCTATGAATGATTTGCAGTACGGAGAGCGACCAGAACGAAAAAGAGAGGGAGAGGAAGCGAGAGTGTGAGAGAGCAGCGCTTTCGGTTACTCACATGTTGTCAGCATTTCATTTGATTTATAAAGCCGCATTCTGCCCAAAAATATTTTTTTTGCTGGTGCCCAAATCTAAGCTTTGGCGTAACGTAGCTTGCCCTGCGGTAGTTGTTGTTATTCTTATTATTGTTGTTGTTGCTGTTTCTTTATTTTACTTTTTTTTACTGTTACTTTAATGACACATTTAAGCGCAACCGCAGCTCGTAACAACAACGCAAGCATAGCTCAGCGAGTGTAAGTGAGCGTGTGGGTAGCGTTTGCATGTGTGTGCATTTTATATGCGGTGCCTTGCATGTCCTATGTGTGTGTGCGTGTGTCTGTGTGTGTGTGCTATGTTGCTGTGGCTGTCGTGTGTTGCTGTTGTTGTTTTTGGCCCAAAACCCCGTTGGTTAAAATGCCGAGACACACGCTTGCGCGAAATTTTATGATAGTCTTTTGGTGTAATGGCGTACCGCAGTGTAGCAGCAGCAGCAACAGCAACAGCAACAACAACAACAACAACAGCAGCAAGTACTGCTACAACCACGGCATTGCCTGTTTGTGTAATCTAGTGTTGAAATATGGTTTTAAGGTAGATTCAAGGCAATTTACCATATTGGCCGCAATACAATTTCCGCTCAGCAGTTGCTGCCACAGCAGCAGCAGCAGTAGCAGCAGCACCAGCAGCTACAACAACAACTGCCGCATAAAGCCACATAAATAGCCAACAGCAACAGCAGCAACAACAACATAAGGCGCAGCTGCAATAGCCAGCGACATGTGTATTTAAATTTGCTGCGGCTTATGTTATTTGTCGCCTTCGGATAAACGTTGTTATTATTTTGGATCAGCTGCTGCAATAACAATAACACAACACAACAATAACACAATCACACATGCCTCAGATATAATATCGTATATATTTATGTATCTGCGATAATAATACCATAAGTCCTGCCGCTAATTTACTGTCACTTAAGAGCTGTCTACAATAACAAAAGCTTAGTATAATAGACAATATATTATAATATATGTATGCAGCAGGTAAATGCTTAAGATTTTCCAAATAATAGAGAGAGGAAGAAAATGATAAACCTTGAAAGTCTACAAAATACTAAGGAATCTTAGAACTTGTAATTCTAATATGTTCTTATAGGTGCTCCAATTTTATATACATATGTAAATATTTTTGTATGTCGAATTCTTGCAAAGATTCTGAAATTACAAAGCAGCGCTCAAAGCTATGCTATACTTATTGTATCGGACTTGCAGCTAGCAATTCCATTGGAACTATCAAGAAATTATTATTTTATACAAAATTTCATTTCAAAAAAAATTTTTTTTTTCTGAAAGGTCAAACAAGATTATTATTAAATTTTAACTTTTTTAAAGTAAACCTGAATGAAATATGATATCACTTATATATCGATATCGCGATATCGGTAATATAATTGGATATTCGATTAAATTACAGGGGAAAGAGAGTGACAGAGTTAGAACGAATTGTAAGATGATAAGAAAATAGACAAACAAGAAAAGGAAGAGTGAGAAGGAGAGAGAGAGAGAAAGAGAGACAGAGAGAGTGAGTGAGGCAATGAGATATAAAAGAATGAAAAAAATGGTGTAAACATGGAAAAAATGGTGTAAAACAGTTAATCGGATTCATTAGACGATTTCGTAAACATAAAGTAATTTATATATTAAATATCGTGTATTGCATATTGTATATTGATTATACTACTATATTTTAAAATCTAATTGATAAAGTAAATTATTCACAATATTAAAGCTCTTCAAACTTGCTTTCATATCATACATAGTATACATATAGATACTGTAGTATACTCAACTATAATGCATTATTGATAAAGTCAATTGCTAAAGTTGCTTAACCCTAGACACTGTCAAAAAAAATAAAAATAAAAGAGGAAGAGCTGCATTTGTCTGCTTAAATGCTTTACACTTATTTCTTCTATTTTCTGTTCTCCAGCTGGCAAAGCTGACGACAATGTGAGCGTGAAAAGGGAGTAGAGGAGGCTGCAAAGAGGCGTGTGTGTTTGGCTTGCAACAAAAAAATCTTGACACTCTGCGCTGCGCCTTGGCAAGCAATTCATTTAGAGAGCGTGCCTTGGCATTATTGCACCACCCATTTGCACCACATAACGAGTGCGCAGCAAAGGCAGGAGGCGGCAGGAGGCAGGAGGCGGCGGCAGGCAGCTGCAAGCCACAACTAGATTTTTGGTTGCCGTCGACAACGGCTAGGCAATTTGTTTGTCAGCGCATGAGTGTGTGTGTGTGTGTGTGTGTGTGTGTGAGGAGTGAGAGAGTGGTTGTGTATATATGTATATGCTCGGCATTTTCTTTTTAGCTGCCACGCTCTGTCTGCTGCTGAGTTTATACAATGCCAGCGACGCCCCCACTCACTTTGCCTTCTATGAATCCTTATCCAATCCACACGCCGTCCGGATATCAGCATAGACGGACAATTTTCCTCTTTTTTTTTTTTTTTGTTATTTTTTTAGATTTATGCGCTTGCCAAGCTGCAAGCAAGCAAACGGACAGCAATTAATTTGCATTCTGGTAATTAATTTTCCATTCCAGCTCTGTTTTCCCTTGCTCGGCTTCTTCGTCGTTTTTCGTGTGTGTGTGTGTGTGTGTGTGTGTGTTGCGCTTGTCATTTGGCAAATTGCTGATTGCGTTTTAACAGTGCATTTGCCCCGCACCCCCAGTCAGCCAATCAAGTCTGTGTCTATGTGCGTGGGTGTGTGTGTGTGTGTTGGTTAAGTGCCACGCCCCCGACTAGCAAACGTTTACCTGTTGCTGCTGCTCTCGTTGCTGTTCGCATCAATCAGCAGTCAATGCGTGCCATTAATTGTGGAGCTCACACTCTGCACACATTTAGTGCAGCTTTTGGTCTGTTAACAACTCCTGGACAGCCCACCTCCCCCTCCCCCATTTGGGGCTCCACGTTTGTTTGCATTGTCATTTACAAGTTGCACACACAGCAATTGAAATTGTCAGCGTTTAAAGCAAATGGCATGCCAAATACAATGCATTGCTTACAGTGCCTGACTACATGAGACCCCACTGCAGATACAGGCGAAGCCCCCACAAAGTGTGGCAGCCTTTGGCTTTCCCCTCAAGTCTTCAGTTTTTGGTATGGCAAACGATTCTCGCGCCTTATTATGGCATCTAAAGGACAATTGTTGCAACGCAACACTGCGCTCACTCTTCGCCCACTCTCCGCCCCCCCTCTCTCTGCCCGTGCCACACCTCCTGCTCGTTCTGCCAGTTGTTGCCGCCGGGCTGCTCGCTGCGTGCTCGACATCTTGTTTATGTGCTGTTGGTATGTCGTCAAAGTGGGGCCTGCTCTGCCTGTGGATGTGGATATACACTACATCGCTTTGAATAATTTGCACTGAATAATGTATTAATAATAGTGCAGAGCATTTGCTGAGCCGTGATATATCTATTATTATGTTTAATGACAGCATATTTTATTTATTAAAATTATGTCTTATTGAGTGTTACTATAAATACTTAATTTTTTAAACTATTTATTTCTTTATTTATTATTTTATTTTATTTTATTTTATTTTTTTTTTTGTAAAATTAATTGACTTTAAATCTTATACAGATTAACAGCAATCGATATATATTTTTTTAAATTTTAAATAAAGCTTGATTTTAATATTAATTCAAGCTGTATTTGATTTAACTATTCATTATATTTTAATATTATTTCTTATTTTTATCTAATTTTAAATTAATTTAAATTGGATTTCCATCTTAAATTAATTTAAAATTTATTTTCATAAAATTTGTATTCAATTTTACTTAAATTTAACTTTCTTGAATATTTAACTTAATTTATATGCAATCTTAAATTAATAAATTTGAATTTAATATTTGAATTAAATATTAAGTCCTTCATAATGATTTCATACAACACATTTCTAAATTTTTTTTTATTAGAAATGCAGGCATTGACGGATTGAAAAAATGTTCGTAAATTTTTCTTGTTAAGGTAGCGTTACAATAAATTTTGATTTTAATAAAATTTTACAATTCGGTCAATATATAAACATAAAAATTGTTTATTTAATTTTTTTAGATTTTTTTATTCTTAGTTCTTTGTTTATTTTATTGTTACTTTAAGAAAATTATGTTGATTTTAGTACAATTTTTTTTTTTTAGATTTTATTTTTAAATAATAAATTTAAAAAAAGTCTAGTCTTAAAGTTTTTCGGTTTAAGTACTTTTTCTAAATTATATTATCCTTAGATAAATAAAATATATAAATTGAATTCACATTTTATAGTTAAGGATTTCTCAGATAAGTTCAATAGATTGATAAAAAAAAAAGTGCAGTTTCAACTGGATATCCTTTAGTGCAGCACTTACTCCATTCCATTCCATTCCATTCCCTCGCTGCTTGCTGCCGTTGCGCTGGAATGCACTTTGTCGCATTCTCGTTGTTTGCTGTCCGAGGCAACTTTGGCCGATGTCTTGGCTGGCAGTTCATAAAGCCTTTGTCAGCAGCTGCGAACATGAACTCATTTCGCATTGAGTGTGCAGCGGGGTGTGTGTGTATATGTGTGGGCGTATATACATGTATATATATATATAGGGGGGCATGTGTCTGTGTGTGCGTGTCAATGCAGTTCATTATTTTGCTCATTTCCTCTTAATGACAATATCAATTGCTATTTGAAGCCATTGTCTTGCAATGCTATTGTCTCGGTTGGTGTAGATTTTATTTGATTTTCAATTACGTTTAATTAATTAAGTGTAAAAGCTTTCATACACTAGCCAGCTGGCATTTCCAAATGGGGCGTATGAAAATTGTTCAATGTCTTGTTAAGAATCAGCGTGACTCAGCAGCGACGCGCTCAACGAGCCATGGCCCATACGTATGCACATAAATATTAAGTATACGCATCCAATTAACAACAATAATTAGGCGCGCTCCAGCCAGATCAAAGACATGAATTTCCAAAACTTTTACGCTTTGAGCATGTGTATAGAAATAAAATATAGTATGCAAGCCACTTGTATAATTTATGCAGTTTAAATTGGCTTTTGGCTGTGCTGGGGAAAAATTAGCATTGCGGCCGCAGGCAAAAATGAAGAAAATTGGACGAAAAGTTGCAGGAGGAGCGCATGCCGATACTCTGTAAGAATTAAGGCCCGGGCGAATATAATTTTGCATATTTAATAGTTTATATACATATATATATATTATCAAAGTATCGAGTATTATTTGCTATAATTTTGTATATATTAACATAGATCATTTAACTGTTTTTGCATGACAGCGGATATATGACTCGAGTTATGAGCAAGATATAATAATATGACATTAGTCGATAGACTTTTCCCTGAAATAAATGGAATATATCATCAATAACTATAATAATAAATATAATAGCCTACCAAAGCTGTGCTGCACGACTGTTTAGATATTTCCTTATAAATATTACAGAGTAAAAATCATATTTCGTATGCTCAGTGTAATGCACACTGCAAAAAAAAAAAAAAAAAAGAAAGAACAAAATTTCGAGAAGCATAAAATAGGGAACAGCACTCAAAAAAAGTTGTGCGTCGTTGGTTACTTGACAAATTTCTGGGGAAATATCCTATCCGGCCGGTCATATATGAGACCCAACATCCTCCTCCACCCATGGGTTGTACTTTATGCAAGCCGCGTCCTTCGGCAATGCATCGCAAGTTAATTTAAGTTTATTTTAAACAGTCAGTTTTGTATATAGGGTATATAGTGAGGGTAGTATGGACGGAGAAGATAGACCTGAAGCGATTTTTATGATAGAAAAATAATTGAGAGTTAAGAGATTAGATGAGATATAATTTACAAAAATTAATATATAAGGTATAATATAAATAAATAAAATAATCATATATACGGATATTCAATCTCTCCATATTAAAGCTGGCATAGGACAGACAAATTTGTTTTATTTGTTTTTGTTTATTTTAGTCTGAGTTTAAGTTTTCTACTTTCCATCTCGGAGATCTAACAATCGATCCCTTAAAGAAAATATTTCCTATTGGCATTGACTTCAATCTTACGGTCGAATAGTTCCATCTGTCTAACCTATTATTAGCTGTCTACAATCTTGGAGATGTAATAATTGGAATCATATTAAGGATCTTCTCCTATCAGAGAGGACTTCACATCTAAGTAAATTCCGAGCTGCAAAAATATATCTCATATTTCGTGCCTTCAAGGGTATTTAATCTTCGTTATTCAATAATAGAACTCGTAACTTTAGTTTTTATTTTGTTATGGCAGTTGTTGTTGTTGTTGTTGCCTTTATGCATAACCCTTGCAGCATGGCACAGTAATAAATTCATTACAAAATTGTCGCTCTACAAAAAGATAAACAAATGCTAAAGCACAGCGCTGAAGTGGGCGAAGAAGAAGGAGAGAAATGGAGATGCCGAATGAGCAGTTGGGAGGGATGTGGGGTGGGGGGATAGGAGGTGGTAGGTGGAAAGTGGAAATGTTGACTGAAAAACATTTTTATGCGCTTGCAAAACGGGAAGTCAAAACTTTGGCGCAACGGGAAAATGCACTCAAAAATGAAAAAGCAACAACAACGCGAGCAGCGAGAAGAAATGGCAAAAATTTTCGGAAAATGCGCACAAAATGAGTGTGCAGAAATAATTTAAAAAGTTATGCTATTTGTATTGGCAATGCTGAAGTCGAGGCAGCGCGAAGCGAGAAGCGAGCAGCGTCATCGTTGAATTTGCCACGAGCTTAATGTTATTTATGAATCATTTTCAGTTCATACGCGGCGTATGAGTAATTTATGGCATTTATTTTTAAAGGCAACAGCAGAAGCAGCAGCAGCAGCAGCAGCAGCTGGAGCAGCAGCAGCAGCAGGAGCCGCAGAAATTGCAGCTGCCGCACAAAGTGAGAATAAGTTAAGTATAAAGCATAAAAGATAAGGTAAGGATAAGGATAAAATATACATCAAGTGAAGTACATATATCGTATGCATATATATTTTACTGATTAACCAAGCTGTCATATTAAAGTTGACCGCAATTAAAGATATGATTAACATATTTTACGACAAACGTGCGTTCAGGTATGAGCTGTGGCTATCTGAAGGTTATTTATTTATTGTTGTATATGTTATGTGACAGCGGACCTTACCAGCTCTATATAAGAATGGACTCTGTGGGCTCGATATGGTAGTGTATAGCCTGTTCTATAGGCTCTACAAGAGAGCATACTTTACAGGCTTTCATGCAAATATGAAGTAAATGCTGAGTATACAGAGTAAGTTCTCATATAGAATAGGATTTCGCGAGTATACTCTATGAGAGCCTAGAGCATAGAATATCATATAGGATAGGATCTCAAGAGTATATTACATGAGAGCCTAGAAAATAGATTATCACATATATTACGATCCCATGAATATACTATATGAGAGTCTAATCATATATAATACGATCCCATGAGTATACAATATGAGAGTCTACAGTATAGGATATCATATAGGATAGGATCTCAGGAAAATACTAGAATAGCATCTCATATAGAATAGGATCTCACGAGCATACAATATATGAAAGAAAAAGAAAGAAAAAAGAAAAACAGAAAAGTTTATCATATACATTAGGATCTCATGAGTATATCGTATAGGATCTCATATAGTATACAGACAGGCAACATGCTCCAATGGACTTCAGATATCTTAACTCACTTTGAGTTAGTTTTTTAGTCTTCCAATTCTTTGACTCTCCATATTTCTCTGTTATACTTCACGCTTTAATCGAATTGCTTGACATCGTGAAGCTCCATAAAGAAACTCCAGCTCAAACGTTTAGCGCAAACACCTGAGTCTGCACCTGTAAAAGCAGCGCCGACCCCCAGCGCAGCTTATGCGAAAGCAATGAGCAAAAATTTTGTCTTTGACTAACCCAGCAGAAAACTCTGCACGTTTGGCTTAACATTTTAGAACGCCTTTTAAGCCATGTTCGTTTTGAGCAGCAGCTAAAAAAATAAACGGAGTCCAAAACAAATAATAAAAAACTTCGTCTAGAAAATAAGGAAAGTAAAAAAATGAATAAATGCGAGAGACAAAAGCAGCAGCAAGAAAAAAAAAAAAAAAATAGCGCATATGCTGCAGATATAATCGTATGTACGATTAAGTTGAAAAAGGGATTTGATATATATATATATATGTATAACATGTATATTTATAGTATATATCTAGCGTTTTTATATGAGGCAAATTGAAGACTTTGGCTAAGCTCGGGGCAGTTGCTTTTCAGGCTGCTTTTAGCCAGTTAGTCGCTCTCGCTGAGCGCTGGCTGTCTTTTAATTATGCAACTTTATTTGAAATGCATGCAGCCACATCTAATGTGCTCTAGAGTGCTTGTTCAGCAAATGCAAAATGGGTATATTTGGTTTGTAATATTCGTATGAGCTTGAAGAATTTTATTGTTATTTTAACGAGAGCAAGAGATGGATCACACACAAGCACGTACTCATCCTGTACATGTTTATACAGTGAGTAACATTAATATTCGCAATTTTTTTTTTTTTCAAATTTTTTTTCCGGTTCAAGTATAATTTTTATTATTTATGTTAAATGTATTTATATATACCTTGTTGGAAAGGTTTATTTTTAATCGACAATTTAGCATTTTCACTTTTTAATTTCAATTAATATTATATGTTTTAATGGCGTTTGAAGATGAAAAAAAAAAAAAACGTATATTAATGTTACTCACTGTATGTGAGAGTATGCATGTGTGTATATGTGATCTTTTGAGTTATTTCACTCAATTGTACATAGATATATACCTCGCGTACCCACCAATACATGCATATACAATATAATCTATACAATCAAACAGTCGCGACTCAAACCGATCGACAACGAACTCGTTGAGGAACCGATGCAATCTGTAGTTCTCTGAGTGATAAGTTACCAATAATTGTATATAAATTTCTCTCTTGAGAGGGTGCTACATCAGAATATACTATATCTATCGAAATTTCGCTCTAGTCAACTTTGGACTTTCTCTACAAACTTTCTCTCGAGATTTATAAAAAGAAGTTTAACAACTTTGTAGTCTGTGAGCAAGTATTATGCAGTCAGTCTTAAACGACTGGCAACATTCATTTGTTTGTTTTCTTGCTTTTTTCTTGCTGCTCTCATTGTCTGCACAACTAGACGTATACTTAACGTGCCGCACACACACACAGACACGCACAGAAAGCTTCCACAATTCGTTTATAGAAAATATGCCAACGGCTCTATTATGACTTCTTCAAAATTTACAGTCTGTTGCTTGACGCAAAATGGAAGAAGCGTTTTTATATTGCACACACACACAAGCACGCACACACGCACACTCACACACACTTACACACGTGCATTTTTCACTTGGCTCTGCTTTTTTTCTGTAGTTTGTGGCAAACCGTAGCCAAGTTTGCACTGCAATTATGATTGCTGCATGAACCGAGCTATCTCGCTCTCTCATTCCTGGGACTCTTCCCAGCCGCCACGCCCCCCTGCTTGCTGTCTCCAGCTTTTTGCGGCCGTTTACATGCCTTCTTCGCTCATTTAATGTATATTTCGCCAGCGTTTTTATTTTATTTTTCGCCTTTTTGTCTTGCAGCTGCCGCGTTTTTTGTATTATTTCATTTTTTTTTTTGTGTTTGGCCGCCGCCGCTGCCGCCGCCGACTTCGCTGCTGCAGCAGCTTTTGTTTTTTAGCCGGAAGTTGCTCAAGTGTTAATAATTTCATTATTTCCGCTACGCTGCGCCCCTACACACGCACACATAAACACGTACGAGTATGTGTGTGTGGGCACATATGTGTGCTGCGGCTTGCAGGCTTTGCTTTTTTGCAACTTCAGACTTCAGCCCGACTCGAGTACTCTAACAACACAATTTCGGTGTTACTTAGGGATACTATTCAGTAAATTTTGCATAAATTAATTTAAATGAAAATTATTAAGCCATAAAAATAAAAGCAACATTTCTAAAATATATTAAAGATAATAAATAATGATTGTAATAAGAAATTTGGCGTCGTAAATCAGTTTTAAGTTATTTTTTTTTTAGTTATGCTATTTTAAGTGCTTTAAACATAATTAAGAAAGTTTTAAATATTTCTAATTTTTTAAATAAATAAATTTTTATTTTCATAATCTTTATAGTCAACCAAATGCTAAGATCTAAAAACTTTTTTGATGTGTCTCCTAAAATATTTTAAAATTTCTTTTTAATATTTTTTTTATACATTTTTAACATTATTAAAAATAATTTATTAAAACAATAATTTTTATAGGATTTTTTTTTTAAATTATAAGTTAAAAAATAAAAGATATTTCTATTAATAGATGTTGAAATATATATTATACTGTTATACTATTATACTATTATACTATTATACTATTATACTATTATACTATTATACTATTATACTATTATACTATTATACTATTATACTATTATACTATTATACTATTATACTATTATACTATTATACTATTATACTATTATACTATTATACTATTATACTATTATACTATTATACTATTATACTATTATACTATTATACTATTATACTATTATACTATTATACTATTATACTATTATACTATTATACTATTATACTATTATACTATTATACTATTATACTATTATACTATTATACTATTATACTATTATACTATTATACTGTTATACTATTATACTATTATATACTCCATTATATTCCTTATATTTCTTAGCGTATTTAGACTTCGTTATGTCTACAATTAACATGCTTTCGTGTTGTTGTTGATTTTGTCCATAAAAAGGCCAGAAAAGTGCTGTATGTGTAATTTTTACGCTTTTTCGTGTATGTCCTGGGCGGCATCTAGTATTTTTTTTTTCTTTGGCGTTTTGCGTGCTCGGCAAATGAAAAGAGCATATTGGTGGCTCGATAGAGATTTAATAAGGCATACGATATATAAATACTCTTTTATGGCTATACAACTTTGTATAGAAAATTAATATATGCTTACTATGATCCACAGTTACCACAGATCGATTAATAGGACTGATAAATCATATATGTTAATGAGGACTCATCGTATGAGATTCACGTTTTTGTCTCCTGAGCGAGCATTATGCAGTCGACTACTGCTGCAATGACTTTACTTCTTTTATTGTCGTCCTTTTTTTTTTTGTTTTCTTCCACACTTTTTGTGTTTTTTGATTTTCTTATGTGGAAAAAATGTAATTACATACGCCAAAAAGTAGTTGCACGGCTAGCACTGGGGCTGACTCTAAGCACAGCTGCAACAACAACAACAACAATGGCAGTAGCAGCGACAGCAAAGGCAACAACAATAGCAAGGACATCAAAAAAGTTGTCGAAAGGCAAAGCGAAGCAAAGAAATGTATGCTTTACATCAAAGGATATAATTTAAGGGTCTTAAATAAATTAATACGCCGCTCGGTTTAAATTTCAAACTTTTTTAATCTGCTTACGCCGTCTGTTAATGCGTGTGTGTGTGTGTGTGGGAGTGTGCGAGTGTGTGTGTGCTTGACGGCAGATAACATAGAAGCATTTCGCATTTGAGCCGCAGGGCTAAAGGACTTAGTTAACGTAATTTTTTTTTTTTTTTTTTTTTTTTTTTTTTTTGGGAGCTCCACATGTCAAAGGCGCCGGTTAAAAAGTTTTGCCAAACTAGTTACAAATTAGTTTTAGTTGTTGGGTTTTATGTTTAGGCCTTCCAACTATGATAAGCACGCGCTCTCTCTTCCTCTCTCTCTCTCTCTCTCTCTCTCTCTCTCTCTTTCGTTCTCCGCGTGTGTTTGTGTGGAGGAAATGCAACTAATGAGCACTCTCAAGCGATAAATCATCGGAAAATCCCATTTAAACAGCTTGACACAAGATTAGAGATCTAATTTGATAATTTTCATTTATTTTACGATTGTTTTCTTTTTATCATAAGCCGCTTATTTTAAGCCTCTTTTCATTCTACAAACTTTATTGTTTTATGATAAGTATGTGAAATGAAAAACCTGAATGTTTTGGAGCTTTGGGCTACATTTAAACTGTGGCTAAGGTATGTGACATGTTTGTAAGAAAAAACTAAGCTGGGTATGTCACTTATTAAAATTATATGTAGAAGGCTATCTTAATTTTGTCTGGGTTAGTATAAAATGCTCATTCAATCTAGTACTGATCATCTGTGTGTGTGTGTGTGTGTCAATGTATAAGACGAAAGTCTTCTCAAAGAAATAGCGACAGTCCAGGTAACTGGTGTAAGAGCTAAAGTAAAGCTGATCTAGTCTACCTATCCTTCTGCCTTTCTGTCCCTCCGTCTCACTATCAGATCATCTTACAGCTCGTCGATCTCACTGTCCGTTCATTTTACAGTTCATTCGCCTCACAGCACGTTCATTTTATTGTCTGTCGGTCTCACTGTCCGTTCATCTTACAGTCCGCCTGTCTCATTATCCGCTCAATTTACAGTACGTCCGTCTGTCGTTTAGTCTCTCTGTCTACCTTACTGTTCGTCCATCTGTTAGTTAGTCTGCCGTCTGCTGTCCGTTAAACTTATTTTCCGTCTGCCTTCATCCATCCATCTCTGTTTCTCTATTTTGCTGTCTGTCCGACCTACTATCGTCTTATTAAGTCTCTTCTATATTGCCCTACTGTCTGTGCCTCTCTATTGCTGTACGCCGTATGTTGCCTAGTCCGCTTATCTGTCCGTCTGCTCTTTAGTCCGACTGCTTGACCCTGTCTTGCTGTCCGTTAGTTAGTCCGCTTGTATGTCTCTCTGCTCGTCTTTGTCTTAGTGCCCCCATCCCTCGGTAATTCCACCTGCCTAGCTATCCTATATATATCGATTTGCCCGTAGGTCAGGACGTGCAGGTCGAATTCGGAACTAATCAGACCTGTAGCCTGTAGTCTTATGACAAATGTATTGCCTTTCCCCACAAGAATAGCTTATCAAGTCCTCAAAATGTTCTATACATAAAAACTTAAAATGTTTTAAGTTTCATACTTGTATATATTCAATCAAGAACTTTGTTTTAGCTGCACAACTGAAAACCGTTATGATCATCAAAGATGTACAATTTGAAATAATATTCTTTTTTTTTTAACAAAAATTTGTATGCAATTGAAACAATTTTTGTATGTTTGCTGCTTGCCTCGCTCCACATTCAGCAAATGCTTTGAAATGCATGATTTTTATGGGGCAATATACATATATGTTATATATGTTGTATATGTATATATATATATAGCATATATATACGCGCCATTGCCAATGCTTTACTCTACAGTGTAAACTATCATAGCATATGTGATGTTATGTTATGTTATGTATGTGAACATGATGAATTCATAAATATAAATAAACCTTACATACCATATACGCAATCATGCGTACTTGTTGTTGTTGCTGTTGCTGTTGTTGTTGTTGTGGGCATTGTGAAAAATGGCATGTGGTTGACCTCAGGCCCAGGCCTATGCCGACACTGAGGCTGAGGCTGAGGCTGAGGCTGAGCTGGGGGTTTTTTGGGGTCAGGACTAAGCTTCCCTGGCTGGGCATCAAAAGCAAACGAAGCAATCAAAATAATGGCGGCAAATGCATACAATGAAAATAATTGCCGGTAATCCTTGGCTACTAATTTCAGCACGCTTCGTTGCTGTTGGCTTTATTGTAGCTCTTGTTGTTGTTGTTGTTGTTCTTGTTGTACTGTACCCTAGGCCCATGTGAGAGTGTCTGAATGGGGTATGTTGATTTAATAGAAATGTATGAGACAGAAGAAGGTGTGGCTGAGCTAGCAAGGAATATATATTATTAAAGAGGATGATGAGATGATTTCATATGAAAGCATGTTCTGGCCTCTCTTTGTGAGGCAGCAAAAAGCTTGAGACTTGCCCCTTATATCACTTTTTCTATCATTTCAGATTGATTTTTTCTAATTTATAAATACGTATATATCCATTTGCTTGTTAAAGAAATATTTTTTCTACTTGTATTCTGATATCGGAAGTTGCATTCTTTTTATCTATAAATATCGATACTTTTATTTGTTCAAGGAGCTAATTTGAGATCATTTAAGCAAGAGACACTAGATTTTGTAGGCATATTCATATGAAGAATACATTTATTTTTTTTATTCTTAAGGAAACACATATTCTGCTTGTATTCTGATATAACAAGTCAGTTTCCTTTCATCGATAAATATCGATTTTTTCAATTTTATTCCAGATTATGTTAGATCAGCTACAGACACTACATTTGGTATGTATATTTTTATAAGAAAAATCCCAGATTCTGAATAATGAATAAGTATTATATATGATATTTAAGGCATATATAAATATGATGTAATGAATGAGTATACATATTCCCCATATATCGAAACATTTTAAATATATTGAGAGACTACATATAGTATAGAGACACACAGCTCGAACTCAGTTTCAATACGTTACTTCCAATACATAACTTGACAGTTTATTTCCAATTGTAAAATATCATTAAAGCAGCAAGAACAGTTACTACATAAATCTTACAATATGAGTATTTCATATATTATTAAATATAAAATAATATATGAAAATATACATATATAAAAGACATCAGTTTGGAGAATATCTCTTAGTCAGAATATCTCTTAGTCAGGCACTGCCCACTGGAGCTCTACAATTTGTTGTTGTTGTTGCTGCTGTTGCTCATAACAAACGTGCGCTGTTTTAGCGCCAGTTTTCATTATTTATGGAAGCGTATTTGGCATGAAAACACAGCGAATTGTTACGATTCAAGCAGCCGCATAAACCAAACACACGGCCACACACACACACACACACACACACACACAGCCACCCACACACATACGTATAGACACACATACAGCCAAATTCGCTTTAGTTGGTTGTATATTTATGCATGGCAGTGTGTTTACATTGCCTGCGTTTGATTAAATTCGTATTTATTTTATAGAGCCGCAATTTGACGTAAATAAAGCTCAGTTTTGGTTAGCAATTCCATTTTGCTTATGCTACATTTACTTATTATACACATACATATGTATATATGTATGTAAGTGTGTGTGCGACTCAAACTATTGCTTACCTATATGGCACTATGTTCTACTCGAATTAGGCATATATATGTATTTATATTATGTTGACACAGTCTAGCTTAGGCAAATAGAAATTTGAAGAGAAATATATGAAGTTGAATATGTTTAAAAAGAGATTAAAATGTTTGCATTGCCAATTTGTAGCGGAAGATTCACTTTTGGTTTTCAATTTTATGAGGCTAGACTAACGAAACCGAAAGTTGGAGAGAGAGCTTTGGGTATTTTTATGTAGTATAATCTATAATATTTTTAGATATTTTAGATATTTAGTGGCAATTGTAAGGAAGTTTCTAAGGCTAATAAAATTAAGTCTGTCCAATATTTATATGTATACCTGGGCATCTCTCTTTCTATCTCACTATTTCTCTCTCTCTTTCTCTCTGTCATATAATATCGCTCTTTGAACGAATTTAACAACCTTTGAGGTGATTTATAAACAATTTCCATAAGAAATCATAATGTTTCAATTCTTAGAAAAGCTGATCATATACATATGTATAATATTTTATTCAATTGCCTCCCATATTTATTTATGCTTTTTGATGCTCAGAATATAACGAAGAACAGAAAAAAAAATTCTGAAATGCGTAGAGTTTGTCAATAAATGAGATTTATTCAAATAAATAATTTATATCTATTATAATTTAATATGCTTTAAACAGAATATAAGCAGCAAAATTTATATATTTATTTTACATATATAAGTACATTGAAATCTATAAATATATGCCACACATATATATATATATATATTTTTGTATATTTATTTTATTTTATTTTATTTTTCTGAGAGTTTTGAGTGGCATCAAAGTCCAGTTAAGGCAATGTTATAATATGCAAAACTTTCGATTTGTATAAAAAAGTTGCTTAAATTATGCATGAGTCCTCTGGCTAGTTATATATACATAATATGTATTATAATAAATGCATAAAGCTACATATAATGACATAAATTCGTAGAAGTTTAAACCAATTTAGGATTATACTTTAATAGGCATCTAATTAAATTTATATGCTCATATGACTTTTAAATGGCCTGGGTAGAGAGAGAGAGAGAGAGAGAGAGGGAGACAGTTAGAGTGGGAGAGAAACAGTGAGAGAGCGAGTGTTTCATTGCTGTTTCGTGCCTGCTGCTGCTGCTGTCGTCGAGCATGTTAAATTTAATTACTAAATATGTGTCGCATGAAACAAGTTGCCAAAGAGTTGCAAATGAAAACTGTTTGGCAGCAGCAGCAGCAACAACAACAACAACAGTTTGACAACCGCAGCGACTACAAGCGACTAATTTTAAATGCAAGCGCTGAAACATCCACACACACACACACACATTCATAAAGGAACAGTTCAAATGAAAAACAAAAAAATTAAATCAGAATTTGCGGTCCAGCAGAAAACATGCAAGGCACACACACACATACGCATACACCCACACACAGGGACGCTCATGAGAACAGCAACAACACAGAAACTCATGTAAGAAATCAACAGTTGCAGCGCTTACTCGAATATTGAATGCCCTTCCTGAGACACAGATCTGTTAGAGTCGCTCAAAATTTACACTGAGAGAACGTCAATTCTTAAGGAAAGCTGAGAAAATGCTTTTGACGGAAGTACTTACAGAAATCTCGGAATATATTTCTTACCATTTAGAACAGATTTATATATATCGAACTTTCTTCAACTTTATGAAAGCACGTTGATTGAAATTATTTAAAGCTTAAAGCTCTTAAAAGTTGTAAGCTGATTAAAGTTATATTACACATTCAACTACAAATTATTTATAAAAATAAAACAATATTAAATACAATTTTATTTTTAAGTTTAAAAAAATTAAAGCTATAAAAATTTTGCTAAAAAAAAATAAAAAAAAAAAAAAAAAACAATATTTTAGTATTTATATATTTGTTTTGCATCTTTTTAGAGTTTAGTGGAAATAAAAATGATATGTATATAAGCTTATCGTCTTCTAATGTGTTATAAAGTCCATCAGAATCAAATTAAAGCCCATTCTTTGAACAAAACGCTACAACATAATTCATGAAAAGCTGTATAAAAGGTCATTTTAGTTTAGTAAATAAACTTTTATTTTAGAGCACACTAAAACTCAATCAGCTTAAGAAAATTTGACTTAGCTGCAAGAGCTCCAATATGAGTTACAATCATAATGTTTCATACACAAAGTCTAAAGTGAAAAGAGCTAAAAAGCACATGAAAGCATCTAAATTTCAAAAAGCTAAAACCCACTAAAAAGCACATGAAAGCTCTCCCAATATGATAAAAGTAAATAGATAAAGTCTAACCGAAGATCAAACCGATTAAACAACAAACAACAGTAATAAATAACTTTTGTATTGTGAGCGCTGGAAAAAAGCTCAGATCGTCTATAGTATACCTCTTGAATAGTGCTCAAATGCATGGCATAAACATTTATAAACACTCGATACAAAAAGCGAAGCGAGCGCAGATAACAAAAACTTGTTAGGCAACCATTTTGTTTTTTTTTTCTCTCTTTTGTTGTTGTTGTTGTTGCTATGTTGCAGATCCTTGTTGCCATTGTTGTTGCTGAAGTTTGTTTGTTTGTTGTTTCGTTTGCTGTTTTATCGTTCGGCAACGCTGTGGGCTGTCCACACACAGGACTCTGGACCCTGGACTCTGGTCTATGGCGCCATGCGGAGCTGCTGTCTAAAACTGTTTACATATACGTATGTATATATACACTAGTATATGTATGGGTATTTGAGTATGTGTGAGTGTGTGTGCGTGTGTTTGCCCAATGGGCTGCACGCATGCTGAGCCGTGTCTGGCGTTTTCTTGTGGCCAGCTTTTGTCGCCGTTTGGCCGCTGGCTAGTGGCAATATTTATGGCACACCAACTGGACGTAGTCTGTCAGCCTGTCTGTTGTGACTCCTCTCCTCGCCTCCCGGCTATGTTCAGTGTCCAGCGTTCTGCATTTTTCCAGAGCGCCTCCAGCAGCAGCCTCTGCCCCTGCCTCATGCGTTCTGGCTATCGCCTGGCTATAGCCTGACTCCTTCCACACGGCTGCCTGTCGTCTCCCATCTCTGCCTCTGGCCTTCGGCTTCTAGACTTTGCTCCTGCCGCCAGGCTTCCCAGTTGAGCACCCGCCTAACGGCCTCCTACTTAACCTGAATGCTGGCCGTCTACTCCTGCCGCTGGCATCTCCCTTTTAGTCTCTATTTTGAAGCCTTCTTCCTTCTCTCTGCTCCTGGCTGCGTTCAGTCTCCTGCCTGATGTCTACTGTCCTTACCTTCTGATTTCTATCTCCAAACTCACCTGTCCCGTTCAGTTCTCCTGCCTATCGTCTCTTGTCTTCACCTCTTGTGTCTTCTGGGCCATCTCCTACCCACTACAGCCGAGCTCTATGTCTCCTGCTAGGATTCGCACCTCCTGCGTCCTGCCCACCAGCCGCTTATGGGCTCTCTTCCCGGCTTAAAACTTCTCTTCTGTCCCAGTTCTAACTCACTTGTGCTTCCATGCCCGCCTCCTGTTACTGTCTGCCTAATCATTTCAATTTTAGTCGAAACTTTCGTTACCAATTTCTCTTGTATTCTATACAGCAGCTGGCGTGCTCTCATTTAACCCGATTTCCCTAGACCATACAGCCCTTTACAAATATATATATATGGTAACAAGTATATATAACAAACATTTTGTGCAAGTTTTTGGCTTTGTCTGTGTGAAAATCTCTCTCCAGCTGAGCTTTCACTTTTTTTGGTGCTCAAATTAATCCTTGGAGTGTTTTGGCTTGCTTTCGCTTTTGCATTTTCGCTTTCGCCTTGCCAAATTAACGTTCCCCAGTTGTGTAGGCAAGTGCGCCAAGTCTCCAAGCTGGCGTGTGCTGGGCGAGAGAGAGAGAATGAGAGAGAGAGAGAGATAGTCAGACAGTGAGAGTGAGCAAAAGTTTAATACAAATCCCAGTTGAGTTTTCAGCGGTTGCATTCACAATGCCAGCCATAAATTAATAAACCAAGCCAAGTCGATTGATAATATATTAAATATGCATATTTATAAAAAAAAATTGTGTTCAAATATTTGAGTAATGCGGTTTTAAACCGCTTGATTGACACATCTAGTCCAGCATCAAAGCGACTTAATTAAAATGCTCTAAGGCCTAAATAGATATCATTATTAAATGGACTTATGTAATTAATAAAATGTCATATGAATGCTTGTTTGAGGTGTGATGTGCGCATATGTACCCTGTAGGAAATATTTTATATAATTTTAGGATTTTTTTTTTTTTTTTTTTTTTTTTTGTAAACTTCTTTTAAGATTTAGAATTCTTTTCTAATGGGAGCAGTCTTTTTAATAAACATGACCTCTATTAAATATATATACATATTATACTATATTATTATATTATATTATACTATATGCGAATAAATTTTGGGTTTTTATTCATATATTTTCCTATTTGTTTACTTTTTTATTAAGTCTATTTCAGAGTTCATTTCCTAACACTCACTTCTTATTTTCCGTCATCCACTGCTTTCCATATTTTATTCCCATTATTTCTACAGATCATCTCGTAGTGCATCACACTCCTGACAAATCGACTTCATTTTCGATTTATTAAAATTGATTATAGTTTTGATGTTCTTTTGCAAAGGCTAATTGAGCCTCAAGAAGCCACAGCAAATTGATTTCGCATTTATGTCAAAATCAGTGGAAAAGCATTTTAAGCGCAAGCTTAGCGCCATATGAAATGCAATTATATACAGAAATCACAATAAAAAGGAGACAAGAAATAAAACTAAATGCAATTTGTTTCGTAGCTAGCTCTGATTAAAATCAATAAGCCGCGCTGCCACTTTAGAGCTTAATTTATTTATTTGCTTAAATTCAGCTGCATTTTCATTATTTGCACTTTCTGTGCTAATAAATTACAATTTGTGTTGTTGCACTGAGTATAAAGCATTAAAGCAGCTTAGTATGAATGCTTTACAGTTTTGTATTTTATATCAAGTTTAATTTGTAGTTAATGGGCTGAGCTTGACGTAACCTACTGGAGAGTGAAAGAGAGAGATAGAGAGAGAGAGAGAGAGAGAGAGTGAGAGAGATAGAGTTTAAGAACTTTAGTTCTTATATTGACATAAAAAATACAAAATAAAAAAAAAATAAAAAAATATTTTTAATGGGTATAAATAAAATGTTAATTTTAAAATACAAAATTATAAATTAATATTTAAAATTGTAAATTTTATTTGACAAATTTTTATATATTTAAAAAATGTATTTTTATTAACTTTTTTTTTAATTTTCTATATACTTACAAAAATTACTTAATTAGTAATTATATATTTCATAAAAAACGAATGTTACATTTTTAAATAGAATACGTAATTCTTGCAATAAAGCATATAAATTTGTTGAACTAAATTAATTCACATGAAAACTAAATTGAATATCAATTGACCCAATTTAATTAGCAGCAAATCTTTATTTCATTTGATATTTGAATAGCATAACTGATACTTATATACATATATAATTAAATATATATATGTATGTACTTTATATTAGATATTTTTATATATATTTAATATACATACATACATAAATAAATTTTATTACTCTAATTAAAATTAAATTTTCTAAATATTTCAAAAAGAATAAAAAATTGTCATTTCGTGATAAAATTAAAAAAAAAAAATAAATAAATAAAATAATGGTAACAATTGTAAATGATTATAATAAATAATGAAAATTTATATAAAATGTAAATTTGATTTCAATTGACCCAATTTAATTAACAGTAAATCCCTATTTCATTTGTCATTAGTTTCCATAAGTCTTATATGTATATATATGTATATACATAGAGCTACCCTGTGGCGTTGCCGTTCTCTTGTTGCTGTTGTTGCCCGAGGTCTCTGAGTATTTAAGCCACGTTGACAAAAGTGGTCAAACAAATGGGTCTCTAAAGCGTGATTAGCGCATAACTTTGCCAAAGCTTATTGTGTAATATGTATATATATACACATATATTGTATATACATATATATGTATATATACATATATATATATATTGATAGTACATAAAGGATATTTGTGTTGCTGTTATTTGCTGCTGCTGCTGGTTGCAGGGAAAATGCCAATAAAAGTCAATTACATGCTTGCAATTTGCTAATGTAAATTAATTAGCAGCTGGTAACCCCAGAGTCGGTTGCTGCGGTGGCTAGTTCATTAAGCGTCAAAAGTTTGTTTTTTTTTTCGCATTTATATTTATTTTGTTTGGGATTTCTTTTTTTTTTTCGCATGCTGGCAAAAGTTGCAGCTGTTCGGAAAAATAAAAGTTGTACATTGAATTTAGTTTTGTGGACAGGAAAAAAAAAGCGAGAAAAAACGGGAAAAACAACTCATTAGCGCGGGTCAAAGGTAAAAATGTATACGACACGTGCGCCCGAATGGAATGCAAATAATAAACAGGCTTTTGTGCTTGAAAGGGTTAAAGAGTTGTGGAACTTGATTGTTGTTCTTACACTTGTTATTATTATTATTGTTGTTGTAGTTATTGTTATTGTTGTTGGCCCGTTTCGAGTGACACTTGCGCAATTTCGACAGGTGCTAAGAAAGCACAAGACAACACTTTACACAAAAGCACTGAAAGAAAACAAAGACAACAGCAGCAGCAGCAGCAGCAGCAGCAGCAGCAATGGCAGCGGAAAACCCGAAAAAACATCAACGAAAATCCTGCCTGCCAAGGCAGTTGCGAAAGAAAAGCGTAAAAGCGGAAAAGGGAAAAAGTTCGTTGAACAACAATTACAATGAGAGCTTGCGGCTTGCCCAAGCGGACATTGTTCCAGCTGTCGCATTGTTCCTCCAGCAGCAGCAGCAGCAGCAGCAGCAAAAAGAATACAATAACAACAACAATAAGAATGACGATGATAATAATAATAATAATAGTAACAAGCGTGTCGCACAATGACAGATTTGTCAAGCGCTTTTTCTTAACGCCGCTCAGACGCAACACGTGCGGCTATAAATCGCAACGGAAATAGTTGCTGTTACAGCGGCAACATCTACCAACAGCAGCAGCAACAGAAACAACTGACAGCAATACAAATTTTTTGCAAATTAGTTGCACTCTAGTATTATTTGGTGCATAACAACAACAACAACAACAAATACAACAACAACGAGATTAAGGGCAACAACAAAATGTCGCGAGTCGCAGCTGCATGACAAATTAGCAACATAATAAAGTGCTTCACTCTCGGGCATTATAAGAAAAATATGCAGGATTTATTTTTGCGCAATTTCTGTTAACATAAAAGATGAGGCAAAAGAAGAGAGACTCGACTCTTAGATACCCTACAAATAAATCTAATAAAAATAAATAATTTCTTTTAAATATATACAATATTTGTAGACTATGACAGCGAGCAATTTTGAAGCCGTTGCTGTTGCTTTAGTTCAGTAGATACCCTATAAGTAGATCTTCAATCTTTCAAGTCCTTCCATATACTGCACACACATCTTTTGTTCAAATATATTGTATATATAGGGATTTTCTACTTTCATCATCCCACATATTCTACTTATGGCTTTGCACAGCCTTTCTTATCTTTATATAGGGTATACAATTGGATAACTTTCCAGACAGATAAAGCTGAAAAAAAAACTCCTGGGGCTTATGATTATGCTAATCAGATGTGTTTGCTCTCTTAACCTATAAATTTTAACTTTTACTTGCAAGATTCCCTCCCTGTTGAATATATTTATAGACTTTCAATACTCTCTCTCTCTCTATATCTCTATCTCTCTCTCTATATCCATCTCTCTCTCTTTCTTAATCTCTCTCTATCTCTCTCTGTTTCTATCTCTATCTCTCCATATCTCTCTCTATATCTCTATATTTCTATCTCGCTCGCCCTAT
Organism: Drosophila mojavensis; assembly: GCF_018153725.1. Taxonomy (NCBI): domain Eukaryota; kingdom Metazoa; phylum Arthropoda; class Insecta; order Diptera; family Drosophilidae; genus Drosophila; species Drosophila mojavensis. The sequence goes on along the minus strand of NW_025318906.1, from coordinate 3,189,698 downwards.
CTCTCCATCTCTCTCTCTCTCTTTCTTAATCAGTCTCCATCTCTCACTCTCTCCTCTATCGCTCTCTCTCTCTCACTCTTCCTTTATCTCTCTCTCTCTTTATTTTTCTCTTTCTCACTCTCTTTCAGTATCAATATGTATAGCTGCCCTTAAAAGTCCTCTCATTAGCCTTCTGACCCAAAAGTTTAGTCAGAAGTCTGTTATACCTGCTTGACTTTTTTACAGGGTATTCTTATGAATAGCTCCCCAGTCTTGTTTCATTGACTGCATTTAGCTAAATATATTTATTATCATTATTTATTCGCTCATTAAGTTCACTTTGACAAACTCACTCATCTCGCTCACTGTTCTACCCTATTGCCATGCTTACAGGGTATCATTATGCAAAAGCACCAAGCATGTGTGCAGATTTCGAAATCCAGCTCCATTTCTGTTGCTCTTGCTCTGCTTGCCTAGGCAGACTCAATTGCTGCGCATTGACATCACATGTGGCTGTGTGTGTGTGACTGTGACTGTGAGTAGGTGTGGGTGTGTGGGAGCGTGAGTGTATTGTGCGTTACACACACACACACACACGCACAGCCAGTTTGCGGCAGTCCGCAGTCGTTAGTTGTGAGTCGATTTGCTTTTTTCTAGTGCGCGCGTTTTTGTTGCGTATTTTGTTGTTGTTGTTGCATTCAAGTTGGCTACAGTTGGCTGCCTGGCAATTGTTTTGGCCCAAAAGTATGCTACTTGTTTGTGATTTCACAAAAGCACATGACCACCCACACACACACACACACACACACACACACACATATACATGTATATGTTGGCTGCAAAAACCGCATAAAGCTCAAAAAACAGCAACGACTACGACAACGACATGCAAGTGAACAGTTGTCGACGTTGGAAGTTGCCAACGCAACCGCAATACAGCAGCAACAACAGCAACTACAGCAACAGCAATAGCAACAACAACAACATTATTAACAACAACAACAAGAAAGTCGTGTATCCAAAAGTTTGACAAAGTTGCAGGCAGTCAGTTTATGCCCACACACGCCCACCAACAAACGCCCCTAAACACATACACATATACACTCACTCTCTCTCTCTCTCCCTCATGCACACACACCAAGCCATACAGATTTCATTATAAGCATCGTTTATATATATTCTTGTTAAATATTAATTAAAATATCTGCATTTGTTGTTTTTACAACATATCTGTTTTTGCACAGCTGTAAATTGTGTGCGTAGTAGCACTTGTACTCTATTCGGTGTAAAAAAGCCAAACTAGAACATTGTTGAAGATAGTTAATGCCATGGGTATTTCTTATGGCGTTTTACCTAATGAGAAATAGAAAAGAAATGGGGCACAGACTATGGATATATATGCTTTAGTAGTATTTTGAGTGAATTAACTGGGTTAGAAAATCATTTAAAATTGTTACATTACACAACACTGGTAGTTTTAAGTCTTGAATACTTTCTTTACCTAAAGAAAATTCTTAAGATTACTAACTTATGCCCTAATCATAGCCTGCATTAGTCTAAGTGGTCTAGTCAAGTCAGATATCTCAATATCAGACCTCATCTTGTTCATATAAATATATTTATATATAGCCTTAGGTCTATTCTAGGTAAAGTAGCTTTTTCTGTAGCTAAATAACTGAGATTTTTTACTTACTCTTTTATAGTTCCAGCTGTAGAAAATATCTGCAATACTTATGCTAAGCTTTTCCTTCAATATAATATATATGTTGCTCAACACTGGTAATTATTTTAATACGAATGCATTTTAATGATATTTTGTTCTCACTATAGTATACTAAAATATTCATATTCCATTCTTTTATTCCTTGAGAAGATTGAAATTCTAACTTACTATATAGTACTTATTGCTTTTAAGGCGACTTCATACATATTAAGTATTGGAGTAGCACGATTATGTGTTAACGCATATATGATTTAGTTTCTTTCATTTCTTAAATGAGCCTTTGTGTGTGTGCGGTTTCCTTCTTTTTACAACACTGGAATGGGTAAATTTTTCTTTAACGTTTTTATCTATGCTTTCGTTTTTTTTCTCGATCGCAATGACTTCTATGCGTATAAACAATTTGGATGGATTTAGACTGCCTTTAGTTACGCCTCCTTTCTTGTCACTATAGAAATTTTCTAACACTGGTCACTTTATAATAAATATTGCTTTATATACACTAAACTTTTTCATTTATATTTCATCTATCGTAAGAACATACATGTATATGCTTCGCCTTTGCTATCTCTGCGTATGTGTGTATCTGTTTTTCCGTCACATGTTTTATTGGACAGCATTGCACAACACTGTCAGGCAATGAAAATGAAAATAAAAGAGAGTAAAAACTTCCGGTCTAGGTTACAAGCTCTGGACTTGAACCACAAGCAGCTGGGCAGCTACAAAGCTGTTGAATCAATTTGAAATACTAGCAAATACAATTATTTTATATTTTGTATATTTTATTTATTCATTTATTTATATATATATTTATTTAGTATGTTTTTTATTAAGCTTACAGAATAGCATACATAACTTTTAGTTTTGCGTATTGTTTAAGTTTATTTTACTAAAATTACATTTTGTGTTGCGTTTCGTTTTGTTTTGTTTTGTTGCCAAAATATGATTGCATTTGCATTCGCATTTTGTAGCCAATTTGCTTAACTTTATTTTGTTGTTGTTGTTGTTTGCGGCACGTAGAAAATATAATAATGCAAATAAGATAAATGCAAGCCAAAGAGCACAAAAAAGAAAACAGAAATTAAAAATGATTTGCAAATATTTATATAAAAAATAAAATATGAATATATAGTTAAATATATATTTGAATAGCAAAGTAAATCTTTTTTCGGTATATGTTCTGCAGGTATTTTTTAAGTATTTTTCTTCCTTGTTTTTAAGTATTATTTTGCTGCACATCAATCTCGTATCGTTTGAGTTGGGGCCGGACGCGGGATTAAGGCACAGCAATTCGCATTAATCATAAAATTAGCTTAATTGAATGCAAATTGAATTTACCATTAAATTTGCTTTGACGCCTCTATTCAAGCTGGAGGAGAGGGGCTTTAACAACGTTTTATTTTGATTTTTTATTATCTGTATTTTGGTTTACTTAAGGCTGGCTGGGGGTAGGGGGGAATTCGTTATATATTTGATTTGTTCATGGCAGCAGACGTGGATTGAAGCGACCCATGAAGAGTATCATTCCCGTTGGATTGTGGCGCACAAAGTAGAGGAAGGGCTTGTCGAAGCGCAGTCTGGGCGCATCGGGCACGCGCGCCTGACGCGGACGCAGCGGTAGAGGCAGCTCCAAGTACTTGGGATCCAGTAAGTCATCGTAGAAGCCACGACCCAATGCCGACTCCTGCACCAATGAACCAAAGTCTACGATCGCCTCAGACGAATCGTAGGCATCGTCGTCTGTTGCATCCACATCCTTGTTGCGTTTGCGTAGAGGCGGTGCTGGGTACATTTCTACGTGATGATGATCGGAGATCTTCTCCTCGCCGCAAGTGCTGAACGTATTGATCTGTATCATGTCGGAGAGGAAGATGTCGCGATTACCGTTTCCGGTCAGGCCGCGCAAGTCAGCAAAGTCCGATTTGAAGAGTCCCTTCAGGCCCATCTTCTGCAGTCCCAGCGAGGCATTGACAAACGAGCGATGCGAGAAGCGTGGCAGTTGCACCTCCATGCCGGGCCGATCCATTAGCGAAGTCATCAGGCTGCTCCACGCATTATCCTGACCAAAGGCCAGCTCCACCAGATTGCGCTCCAGGCGATCCAAATTATCCGTGGGCGCCACCGAACTCTGATGTCCCGGCATCACGTAGATGGTGCTCACCGTATCCTGAATGCGTCCGAAGGCAACGACAGTGGCATCCAGCTTGGGTTCGTAGCCAGCCGTAAAGCCGGAGCGGTAGAGCACGGCGGGTATGGGCACCAGTCGGCGTTGACGCACCGTCGGATGCACCTGGAAGAACATCTCACCGTCCCGATCCGTTGTCGATGCCTTGGAGCAGTCTGTCTGGAAGAGATTGGCTGAAACTGTGGCCAACGGGCCATTTACCCAAACACTGTTCGTGCGCAAGTACTCCAAAACCTTGCCCATGGTGTGACGTTTCACCAGCAGATTCGTGCGACGCCTGACAATATCGTTGACCACATGGAAGTTGACCTCTTCCACATGTCCGCCGTACAGCTGCTGTGTCTTCTCCTTGAAGAAGGGCAGGATTTTGCCATTCGCGCGATCGCTGAAGATTTCGCGCACAAACGCCGCAGTTGCAATTTCTTGCTCCATGGACCTCTCCACCGACTGGGTGATGTTACGGAAAATCAAATGCGGATTAAAGGTGACCATATCGTCGAGTTTCAGTATCTCATTCATTTCGCCCGAGGTGCTGCCGCGCGCGCCCAGGAAGACCATGGATAACATTGAAGTCAGCGCAAACGGCGAGATGACCAGACTTCTGGCTGAGCTTATCTTTTCCGAGGTGATGGACTTCCAGTAGCTAAACGCGAGCTCATTGCAAAGCCGTGCAAAGGACAAGACGTCCTCATCGAGACGGGAAGTGGAGGCCTCCAAGCCCTGGGAGCTCTGCGGACTCGGCTCGAGCTTAACTGGCGGACGCGTTGCCTGCGTGGATGCAGCCATTAAATTTGTCAGCGAGGCGGGTCGATGCATGGGTCGCTGCTGCGATGATGGCAGCAACTGTTGCTGCTGTGCCAGGCTGTTGCTGTTGGCATTGTAGGCGAGCAGTTTCGGCGGCTGTGGTTCCACTTGATTGTAGCCACCGAGCAGCGACGGCTGCACATAATACGAAACGGGCTTCAGTGTGTGCAGTCGCTTGGTGGTTGTCGTTGTGGGCGCTCGTGTGGTTGTCGTTGTGGTGCTTGTGGTGGTTGTTGTCGAACTGCTGCTGCTGCTGCTGCTGGGCAGGAGTATGGGCAGCTGATAATCGTTTTGATCTTCTTCGTCCTCCTCATCAGCTTGCTGATTTCCATAGCTAGCTAGAGGCAAGGTCACTTTGTAGTTCTGCTCCTGCTCGGAGTTCTGTTCCTCTTCCTGTTCCTGCTCCGTTTCCTTTTCCTTTTCCTGGGACAAAGCCAATGTAGCCTGGTAGCTCTGCTGTGGCTGTGTCTGCTCTGCCTTCTCTGTAGACAGCTCCTGCTCTGGTTTCGTTTGCTCCGACTGCTGTGGCTTCACCACGCTGGCCGTCGTCTCACCCAGCTTGACATAGGGATCCTCATCGTCCAGTTGATATTTTTGTGCACTCGTGGTATCCTCTTCGGTCAAAGTTGCTGTCAGCTCATCGGATATGTCCTCCAGTGCCTCCTCGTTCAGCTCCATGGTGCGCACAGTGCTTAGCTCTAGTTTTTCGGTGACCTGCTCCGAGCTGAGCGACATATCCGATTCAGATGAAACAACGGACATGTCACCCGGTATTTCCGTGACCAACTCAACGCTGGCCGTTGTCTGCTCCTGCTCCTGCTCGTTATCTTGATAGTGTTGCTCTTCAGATGCCTGGGCCGTATACTGTGGCTGCAGCTGTGCCGCATTAGTGACGCTATCCTCAACACTTTGCTTCAGCTGCTCCTCGTCCTCTTGCTGCTGCTCGTCCAGCTCCTCTTCTGTTTTGGCATCCTCTTCGCTTTTTTCAGCTTCCTTTTCGCTTGATGTTTGTTCTTGCGCTTGTGCGTCCTGGTAAACATTTGTTGACCCAGCCACCGTTGCTGCCAGCTTCTGCACCTCCTCCTGCTCCTGCTCCTGCTCCTGCTCGGCTGCTGGCACCTGCATTGTGGTTGCCGCCATTTGCTCAACGTTGGCTTCCGTTTGGACTTGCTGGTTGTAACCATTTGTCAACATCTCGGGCATCTGGTCTTCCTCGCTCTCGCGTTGCGGCGCATCTGGCTTCTCGTCGTGCAGATACTGCTCCACGCTGCTGCTGCTGCTGATGCTGCTGGCTGTTGTCGTCTCTTCAACTGAGTTGGTCTCCTTGCTCTCCTCCGACTGCAGCTGCTCGATGGTTGTCGCTTCGTAGCTATCAGCTGGCGCTATTGTTGTTGCTAGCTGTTGCTGGTACTGTGACTGCTGCTCCTGCTCCTCCTGCTCTTGCTCCTGCTGTTGCTTCAACTGTTCTAGCTTCAGTTGCTCTTGCTTTAATTGTTCCTCCTTCAGTTGTTCCTCCTTCAATCGCTGTTCTTCCTTCAGTTGTTCCTCCTTCAACCGTTGCTCCTCCTTCAACCGTTGCTCCTCCTTCAACCGCTGTTCCTCCTTCAACCGCTCTTCGTCCTTCAATCGCTGTTCCTCCTTCAACCGTTGCTCCTCCTTCAATCGCTGTTCCTCCTTCAATCTCTGTTCCTCCTTCAACCGTTGTTCCTCCTTCAATCGCAGTTCCTCCTTCAATCTCTGTTCCTCCTTCAGTTGTTCCTCTTTCAACCGTTGTTCCTCCTTCAGTTGTTCCTCCTTCAACCGCTGTTCCTCCTTCAATCTCTGTTCCTCTTTCAACCGCTGTTCCTCCTTCAACCGCTGTTGCTCCTTCAACCTCTGTTCCTCCTTCAACCTCTGTTCCTCCTTCAGCCGTTGCTCCTCCTTCAACCGCTGCTCCTCCTTCAACATTTCTTCCTTCTGCTGCTCTTCCAGCTTTGTCGCCTGCTCACTGACTTCCTGTTTGTCAGCAGCTTGGCTTGGCTTCAGCTGCTCCAGTCGCTCCAGCTCAAATATTTGCTGCTCATCATCTTCGTCCTGCTGCTGCTGTGCATAAATTTGCGACAAGGACAACACCGGCACCCTGTAGGTGCTGCTCTCCAGCTGCTCTGGTTCAGGTGCGGGCGTATTGATGTAATCAGCTTCCTGTTTGATGAGCTCCTCCTCCTTTTCCTCCTCGTTTCTGACTGGCATTATGGTTGTGATTTCCTGCATCTGCTCTTCCGTTGCGCTTGTTATCTTTTGCTCCACCACTGGATTCGGTTTCGGTTTTGGTCTCGTCTCTAGCTTGGGCGGCAAGAGGAAAGACGTATTCAACTGTGCAAAGCTGGTCAGACGATGCGAATTATCATCATCATCATCATTGACTGGCTTGTAGCTCTCGGGCTGAGTGATCTGCTGTATGACATCGGACATGAGGAACTGCAGCTCATCCTTGGTCTCATTCGAGTTCATGTAGACATCGGCGACTAGCGTATTGCTGCCATCCACCAGGGTGGATGCCACTGTGGCGGCTTGGGTCTGGAAATTGGACATCAGAATCTGATCGGTTGGCTGCAGCACCTGCAGATTCAGCTGATCCACCAGATTGGCTATCATGGGCGTCACCTCGGTGCTGTCTTCATCAACGGCATTGGTGGTGCTGGTGACACGCTCAGTAACGGGCAGACGTGGTGCTGCCTCAGTGGTTGCCTCATCATCATCGAACTGTTCATAGTAACCGTTCGTTGTGGGTTGCTCCGTCAATTCCGTGACCACAGCCTCGGGCACATCGGCATAGAGTGGCTCGAACTTAACCACATGATTGACTTCTTCAAATGGCCGAATTGTGGTTGCCTCTGCCTCGAGCTCGTCATCCGCTGCCATGGGCGTGGTTTGCAGGAACTGTGTGTAGCTGGGCAACTCGGTGGTCTCTGGCTCCTGCTGCGTGGGGTCTGTCTGCACCGTGGTCAGTGGCTGCAACTGTGGTGCGGCCTGATTGGTGGTGAAGTATTGTGGTCTAGCGGTTATGAGCACAATCGGCGTCTGTTCACCTTCCATGCTGCTCAGTGTGGTTTGCTTATTGCCAGTGGTTTCGGTGGATTCGTTTAGGTCCTCAGTGGTGCTGGTGTCCTCCTCATCCAACATGGTGGCCAAGGTGCTGCCGCCATAGTTGGCTGCCAATGGATTGGCTGACGGTATTATCGGCTTAGCTGTGGTGGTTGTGGTCGTGGTGGTTGTTGTTGTTGGCTTGCTAGTGGTGCTGGTTGTTGTTGTTGTTGTTGTTGTGGTGCTGCTAACGGGTATTTTCTTTTTGTTGGCCAAAGCTTCCATTTGCTCCTTGCTATCTGCGCTGTCGTATTTGACCGGTGGTGCATTGGCATCCTTTTGATCGCCCTCTAGCAGATCCTGCGTCAAGCTCTGCACGATTTGGTCCATGGATAGTATCTGATCCGGCGACAATTGTGGTGCGGGCGATGGTGTGGCACTCTGTTGCAGCTGCTGCTGCAGCAGGGCGAGCGAGGGCAATGGCAACGGCGTCTTCTTCAGCTGCGTCTTGTCCTCGTCCTGGGCAACGATTGTGGGCAAGTTTTCGGTGGCTTCGGCATCGTAGCTGGGCACGGGATAGACAGGCGCATGGGTGGTGCTGGTAGTGGGCGCTGCTGTTGTTGTTGTTGTGCTAGGTATGGCTGCGACTAGCGCATTGTGTACAGGTTTCATATGGATTTTCTGATGATGTTCCGCAGCTGGTGGTTTAGTGGTGGTGGTGGTGGTGGTGGTAGTGGTAGTGGTGGTTGTGGTGCTCGCATGTGCGGGCTTGCCATGTATCTTTTGATGATGCAAAGCGGGTCTTCTGGTGGTGCTTGGGGGTGCTGCCGTTGTGGTGCTTGGTGTGGTGCTGGTGGTTGTAGCCGCTGTGGTTGGCACAGGATCTATAGCATCCCCATGCGTTGTGCTCACCAACAATCCGGATGTTGGTTCTGGATCAGGAGCTCCGGATGAGGCCGTTGGTGGCGTCTCTGTGGTGGGGCTACTGGGCTTGGGTTTCTTGTGTGGCCGATGTGGGCGCGCTGGCTTATGTGTGCTGACCTCTTGGTGATGTGGTGCTGATGTGGCAGTTGCCTGTGCAGTGGCTGGTTGATGTGGTTTGGGCTTGGTGGTTGGTTTACGCTTGGGCTTGTTCGGCTTAGCGCCGCTGCTGGTGGTGCTGGAATGTCCAGGTGTGCGGGTGGGCTTGCGCTTCTTCTTCTTTTGTGTGGTGGATACTGGTGGTTGAGTGGTTGTTGTTGCTGCTGCTGATGCTGGTCTTTCAGGATTTGGTGCACTGGTGGTTGCGGTGGTGGGTGCAGAGGTGGGTGCGGCGGTGGAAGGAGCGGCAGTGGTGGGCGCTGGTGTGGTTGTCTTCTTCTTTATCTTTTGCTTGCCACCAGTGGAATGAGTGGTGCTGCTAGTGCTGCCATGACCACCATTGGGTTTCTTCACACGATGTGGTTGGGTGGGCTTGCGATGCACATTGGCTGGTTTCTTGGCCACCTGCTGGACCTTTTCAGTGGTGCTGTGCGGACTGCCTGACGAGGTGGGCGTGTGCACAATCTCCTGATTGTTGTAGAAAACTCGCCGTGTGGTTGTCTCCGGTTTGCGAGTGGTGCTGGGCAACTTCTGGTAGATGGGCTGCATGTGGGCGACATCGAAGTCGGGCATATTGGCAGCCGCCTGCTGGTACTGTTGAATGCCCGTGTAAACAGACTCGAGTGGATCCAGGTCCTCCTGCACCACCTGCGGTGTCATCTCAGTGGTGGTGCTGGGCTTGCGTCTGGTGCCTGGCTTGCGCTTCGATGGCTTCGGCTTCTTGGTCACACGCTTTGTGGTGGTTGTGGTGCGTGTTGAGGTCTCCACCAGCTCCGATTCGGGCGTCATAACAATTTGCTGTGGCTTCTGCTGCGGGAAGATGTCACCGCCCGTATTGCCAAAGATGGCGGGCAAGATGAGAGACCACGACGAGGAGACATCGGGCGTATCCAGCACGGGCAACACCTCCACCGAGCCGTTCTTCGACGAGCTGCTGGCCACCTGCTTGTTGAGCACATGCTGCACCTTGTCCACAATGTCCTGCATCTTCTTCTCCGGCTCGCTGCCCTGCTGCGGTGCCGCATGAATTATCGACGGACCTTCGCCATCGCCATTGGCCACAATGCTTTGGATTTCCTGCATGGTCATCAGGCGTTTAACCAGCTCGCCGTGCTCGTCGAACGTGTAGAACTCATAGCGATCGGGATTCAGCAGATCAATGGGGCTGGCCACCTGCAGCGATGGCTGCGGCTTGGGCACCTTCTGGCCCAGGGCATCCGTAAATTGCGGCTCATTGCCATCGAGTATGACGGCCACCGCGGGCACCGCTGCATCGCTGTGAATTAGAAAGCAAACGAAATTCATGTAGATATGCTGCAGCTGACAGAGATTGATGGCAAATGGATGCGATTAAGTTGAGCAAATTATTTTACAGCCACGTCATGGTGCATATTTTGCGGCGCATTCGTTGGCATTTTAATGGAAATTGAATGCACTGCAATCGCAGCGTGTGCAAGAAGAAGAAGAAGAAGGAGAAAAAAGTCACATAGTCACGCTCGATGGCCATGCACCGCCCCCTCCCCGCATGCATTTGCATTTGCCTTTGCCTTTGGCCTAGCTGGCAGTTAGTTAACATAGCTACACGCATTATACATATATATGGGTGTGTGTGTATGTGTGTGTGTGTGTGCATAGTTAGGGATTTCTACATGGCACATCATTAACATTTAAGCACGTGAATCGCGCGTGCTGCAAAATCATATGCAGCAGCAGCTGCTGCTGTTGCTGCTGTCTAACTGCATGTCATACAACTGTCTTGCCTGATTTAGCCATGCCTCTCTCTATATGTGTGTGTGTGTGCGTTTTGGCCATGATTATGCAGCAGACAGCTGAAAAATCAGAGTTTCATAATTTCGCAAAATCTTTTTACTTAAATCATTTTTAAGCATATAATTGAAAATTTATCTTATTTATTATATTATTTATTATACGAAAGCTCAGTTATTTTAACTGAAAGCGAACATTTTATGCAATATTCTATTATAAATTTTAATTTAATTGCCTTGGCAGGCTGACTGACTGGATTGACGCATAGCCATTAGAGTGGGCGTGCCACTGTTGGGGGTGCTCCAGAGCTCTACGTGTAAAAGTGTTGAAAACATTTGTTTGAAAACTTTGTTAGTCATGCGATGGTGAAATATATAAATGAAAAAATATTAACATAATATGTTGCAAGGTCCTTGAAATTAACCATTCATTAACTATCAAATAAACAGCCAAATATAAAAGGTTTAATAATTAAGTAAATTCATATATATATATATGAATTCTAAATTTCCATTTAAGAATATTTTTATATTAAAAAAAGAAAAAAAAATCTTTCTTTTTTTATTAATATTTTATTTATAGTGCTGCATTAATTGAAACTTAAAAAAAAAATTTTTTTTTATATATATTTTTTTTTTTAATTTTTAAAGTAATAATCAAAGTTTTTTCTTTTTATATTCCAATCTAATGATATTCATAGTTAGTAATGGCTGATGCATTCAATAAAATATTCGATTTCTATTATAATGGAACGCAAAGAGAGCATCTCACAGTCATCAGCATGTTTATAATAATTCCTTTGTGCAGGCATTGCAATGCCATTTGCATTGTGTCGGATATATTAATGTTGAAAAAATAGATTGTTTTTGGCATTTTACATAATTTATTTATTTGTTTATGGCAGCCTGATTAAAATAAGCTAGCATTAAAATTGACTTTCTATGTGCTTAATAAAATAGAAAAAAAAAAAAAAAAAGAGGAAAACAAAAATAATATCAGGTAATTAATGCAAATTTAGCAAATGAAAATGAAGTCTGAGAAAAATATGTATAAAAAACTTATACATAAAATATTTATGGAAAGTAAAATAAAGAAAAAAATTGTATGCATATGTATATTAAACAAATGTGATAGATGCCGGATAAAAATAAATATATAAATAAATTATAAATATATCAATATATTTATATGTAAAAACATAAAATTAAATTTTAAAAAATATATATATGAATCTTTATATGTTTTTATATATAAAAAAGGCAATTAATTATTAATTATTACTACAAAAGCATTAATTCAATTAACTATATTTATTCTATAATTTAAAAAAAAAGTTAACTTTTTTATTATAAAGAAACAATTTAAAAATTTGTTTGAATGTGTGCAACAAAAAACCAAATGATTCAAGAATAACAAGCTACATATATATGCATATACATATATACAGCTACACCTAGCAGCATCCAGGTTATGCCACATAAAAACGTAAGCGTCTCTTAATGATCATTACCATTAACATTAACATAAGCATTATGAGTCGCTCGCAGCGACAGCTGTTCGTTAACATTATCAAGCGCTAAGCGGGAACTGTTTACCATATGCCGCAAGCGAGAGCCGTGAATTTGTTAATACACAAACGGGGCAGAGACAAAGGCAAAGGCAAATGGCAAGGAAAAATATTAATTTTCATAAGCAGCCGGTCGAAGGGGTTGGCTGTCCAGTGGAGCAAGTGGAGCTACTGGGCAAAGGAAACCCCAATGAAAAGTGCTTGAGAGAAGCCAAACTGATTAGCATTGATTTGAACTTAATGAGCACTCAATTTGTGCCTAGCTTGTTGTTGTTTTTCCTTTTACAATTTCCATTTTCTTTAAAAATTTTCCTCTTCTTTTTTCCATTTTTTTCCTGTTACTTTGTTATTTTTAAATGCTGCGCCTTTAGGTATGCCACGTGTTTTATTGGCCTTGCGAGAATGGGCTTGAAATGGGTTTGGGGTCTGAAGGGGGCTGCGGGGGCTTGGGGCCCCTCAAGTGGCGCCTGTTGAGCAAATTAATTAAAATACTAAGGCATTTGGCTAGCTGACCACGCCCCGCTCCCCCTGCACGACTCCACGCATCCATACCTCCTAGCATCGCGCAACAACAAAAGGCAAATTCTATTTCAATTAGTGGCAAAAATTGCAAAAACGCTGCGCAAACAAAAGACTTTTGCCTAACAACCAGCGACACAGCAACAACAAATGCAAACAAAGGCCAAGCCGAGAATCTGGAGTGGTGCACGGGTGGTGCGCGGCCTCTACTCTAAAAAAAAAAAAAAGAAAACCAACAGCAGCAGCAGCGAATGCGCTCTAGTCGGGCGTGCCTGACTGGAAAATAGCCTCAGCCGAATACCTCGAGCGACATGCGGACAAACATTCACTCCTAATCAACTATTTCCCTTAGGTAAAGTGAGATCATGTTATGCGATGAGAGCTAGAATAGCAAGAGATTCAGCGCGTAAGTTGTGAAGGAAAAAAAGTTATCGATAAGAGTTACTTGTGAAATATAGTTGAAAAATATGGAAGAAATTATCGATCAGCGCGAATATATGAAACGGTAGTGTCTAAATATTATTATTATACTTTTATCATTGTACATACATGTATATACGTGGTATAACTGTTTTATGTCTGTAACACACGAGCAATATACAATTCGAAATGAATTCGCAACTTATCGATAATTAAGGTTAATACAAAAGTTACTGATCTGAATAAAGAATTTGCTTAGATCTACATAACATACCTAATGAACTATAATTCTGGGTATACTCAAGCTCAGATGCGGTGAAAATTCAGTACGATTGATATCGATATTTATCGATCTGATTAAAATGACAGAATTTGAATTCCATAAGGCCAAGTCGAAATTTAAGGATTTTTTATAGAGTACAAGGCACAGACCGTTGCAATGCATTATTAATCTTATTCCATAGCTATGCCTTAGCTCTTTGATGCTTCCTTCCCTTACCCGTTACATGCTTTCACACGTAATCAATATGCCCGAACTCATACATTTGCAATGGCTTTAGGGTATTAAAAACGCGCTCAGACTCTGTGCATGTCTGTGTGTGCATGTCTGTGTGTGAGTGTGCGTGTGGGTTTGTTTGTGTGTGTGCACTCACCTGGAACCGATGACTTTCTTTGAAGCCACCTCCGCTGTGGTCGAGCTGGCCGTGCTGACGGGTCGCGTCTCCTGCTTTGGCACAGACGCCTCGTATACAATGGCCGGCTGCATGGCTGGAGCATCATTCCTGTGGCTGGAAGTGCTCGATGTGGTCAGATAAGTGTAGATTGGCTGCTGTTGTGTGTTGGCATTGTTGTTGTTGTTGTTGTTGTTGTTGTTGTTGTTGCTGTTGCTGTTGTTGTTATAGGCAGCAGCCAGAGCTGCGCCTAATGCCAGGCAAAACAGCCCGAGCAGCTGTAAACGCATCGTATTCAATTCCTAGTTATAGCTCTAGGTACAGCTATCAGATGTCACTCTCTCTCGGATTTTCTCTCCCTCTATCTCCCGCTCTTTCGCTTCGCCTGTGTTGCTTTTGCTGTTGGGCTCTTTAAGGCTTTTAATTTTTTGTGTGATTCTTTCGGCTGTCGACAAATTCAGCTGAAAGTAGAAAAAACGTAGAGAAATTAATGCAAAATTAATGAAAATTCAAGCGAACAGCAAAATGTATTCATTTAAATATATATGTATAACTGTAGCTATGCTGGAAATTTACATAAAGTTGTTGGCGGTGCGGTAGGGCTGGGTGCGGTGGCTGGTGGCTGGCTTTTAGGCTGTCATAATCAGGTAGCACAGCCAATTGGCCAGGCGGAAGGCCCAGAGCTCAAAGCCCAAAGCCGCAGCACGCTAATGCGCCTGTAATTATGCTAATAATAACGGGCAACCACATGGGTGTGTGCCTGCATATGTGTGTTAGTGTATGTGTGTGTGTGTGTGCGTGTGTTGCACAGCTTAAAATGCCTTTAGAGGCAGCTGCAGCAACGTCTTGGCAGCTAAGCACGCTTTCAGCTACTACCTCAACTTCCAACACTCAACTCCTCCATCTATCTCTCCCTCTCTCTCTCCCTCTCCCTCTCTCTCCCGTTGCTCTATCTCAACTAAAGTGCATGGCAATTTAGTCATAAGATGCTGGCACATATGCATATGCGCATCCAACTATTTGCAACTTGATGCAGCAGCTGTTGCACCTGAGCTGCTGTTGCCACCCTTTAAGCTACTCTTTAATCATCCAAACATATTAGATAGACAGACAGGCAGACAGACAGGCAGGCAGACATATAGACAGACAGATAGATAGATAGACAGGCTGGCGGTGTGGCAGGCTTGTTATTTTATTATATGGCAGATTCTGGTAGCTTTTGTGTATTTAGCTTAGTTCAACTGTCAGAGCATATCATTAGCACAAATCTCCCAACTGACAGCAAAGTTTTTCACATGCCAAAACATAAATACTTTGTTGGCAAAAAGTATTTGTTGATGCCCTCTAATCAAAGGAAAAGCGGGCATATTCAATGTAAATAAAAAAGCATTTGCATTAAATTCGAGTCATTCTAAACAGAATTTGACTTTTTATAATGCCAATTTTTAGTTTAAAATGTCCAATAATCAATTTATCGATAATATTCCATACATATCGTTCACCAAATGAGCTCAACTATATATTTTTCCTGCCTTCGCATCAAATGAGTTTTTTTGGTTCTCACTTTCAATTATAATGGAATGTGGGATGATGAATTCTGTTATCGATAACATATCGTTAGTGTACATTTAGTACCATATTTTCAGGCTTTCGCAATAAAATTGGTTTTTGTAATTCTTAGTTGCAGTTAAATAGAAATGTGGGATGATAAATCATGTTATCGATAACAAATCGTTCATTTATTAGTAGCTGCTACATGCTCAACATATATTTTATTTTATTTTTTATTTTTGAAAATTAAATAAATTTTTATGGTGTAAAAAAACTCATGTATAAGTTAGAAATGTTATCGATTACTTTCGATAAATGTTACAAGCTAAAAAAAAGAAAGGATACAAGACTTCTTATTGGCTTGCTAGCTATATGCTTTAAAAATCGTATCTACGTTCAGAAGAAATGATTATTATCGATAAATATATGCATATGAATAATTTATCGATAACTATATAGCTATAGAAAATGTATTAGACTTGCTTTAATAATCTTTAATAAAGATTTTAAAGTCATATATGAGTTTTCTTCTTGTCTCAAATAATCGATAACCCAACCTGGCCTACCCCTAGTGGCAGACAACCCTTTTTTTGGGCATACAGGCGCAACGCATAGTCGTGTTTGTGCAAATGTTGTTTTTGCTAGAGCGAAAGTTTTTGGGGCTTTGTTTTTAGAGTTTTTGCCGCTAAGCTTTAGCATGTGTAGTGATAACAAAATGAATTGTCAATGGCGCGACAGGCGCAAAACAACAATATGTTAATAAGCGCCAAAATGCTACGACAACAACAGCAACAACAACAACAGCAGCAGCAACAGCGACAATAACAGCAGCAACAATGGCAATAATATGGCTAAAGAACGCGCTGACAACTTAAAGCCTTCGCTGTCAAAATGTTAACAGAAAGCCAGGACAAACACATGTGCGTGAATGTCTCTGTGTGTGTGAGTGTGTGTGTAATGAAACCGAAAACTTTTGCTAAAGCACGTACGCTCATATACGTATTTATATATGTATAAACATATATATAGATGGCATACTATAAGCAGCCAAACAATTTCTGTTCAATGCGAAAAAAATCGCGCATAAATATCGAGCAAGGCTATAAAAATATGTTGCTCACTCTCTCTGTCTCTCTCTCTCTTTGTGTGTGTGGCTAAACTGTGGGCAAATTAACATAAATTGTGCATAAAATATTGGAACATCCCATTTTAGTATTGTTGGACGAACGATTCAACACTTTGGGCAGCTGGTCGATGCGGTTGCTTTTACTTAAGGCTATCAACGCATTGGCACGCGCTGACACAGCGAAGGGACGGGTGGTGGGTGGAGGCCATGTCTATTGTGAGCTAGGCTGGACCATAGCTTGACAATTGATTTGTAACGGTAAATTACGTGAAATGTCAGCAAACGGCTGGTTAACAGCTCGCAGCGAGAGACTATAGAAGGCGAGACTGACATTGAAAATGTAAATGAAATGCAAAAGCCGAAAAATAGCTAAGAGTAGAGAGGGAGAGAGAGAGTGGGAGAGCGAGGTGGGGTAGTTGAGCTATCTGGGCAGCAGACTAAAGACTGAAATCTGTCTGTCCTTTCCTTTCCGACTGTCCAACTGCTTGGCATTGTCTGCATGACAATGACGCTGAGTGACATGACAAGTGGACGACAGAGTGAGAGAGAGAGAGAGAGAAAGAGAGAGAGCGAGGGACACAGAGAGCACCTCAACAGTAGCAAAACCAGAGCAAACACTAGAAGAAAATGCGGTTCAGGTTTGGGTTAAGGGCACAAACGAGCACAAGATTGAACCTGACAGCTGTAGAGACAAGGCCCTCACACACACACGCACACACACACACGTTTGTTTAAACAAATCAGCCAGACATTTACATTTCATATACCCTACACACACACACACACACACTGGGACCGCAAATACTTTTGGCCATACAATAAATCAAATGAGAAAACTGACAAAAGGAAAAAAGGTGCATTTAGATGAAATGACATTTTTGGCCAATGTGGCTGACAGTTTTTGTTTGGCACTCGAGGAAATGTTTAATCGTGCGAGGGTCCATTCTACAGTTGATTACATACACAGCAATGCCGTCCATTTTAATGAAACCTTGAATAATATAGACATTGATTTCCAACTGAAATTGAGCTGGCATTTAATGTGTAAGGGTGTAAAATGGGAACAAGTAGAGTCTATAGTCCATCAGAGAACTATTTGCATAACGAATGAATAGAGGCTCGTAAGGTTATGTGGAGTCAAGCAAAGGTGATTAACAGTTAATTGTTGAGTTGAGTTAGATACTATTAATTTCCTCTATAGACTGTTTAGATATATGGGGGAGTATAACACAATATGAAACTCAAACATCAGCTTTAATATTCTGTTAAGTGCTAACTGTAAATGTCCTTATAGCTATGGCTGAATTCTTTAACTTAGCAATTCGTCTACTTTTCCAGTTTAACTTAGGATTCTAGAACTAAATTAGTAAAATGGAGATTTACGTATCTCCAAAGAAATTTAAAATTTAAAAATTGTTCACAATATAATAAGAATCCGATTTACAGATGAAGTAAATCTCAGATAATATATAGGAAATCCATTAGCCTATGCGAGAGCTGTTTGATGAGTGACAGCTTGAGCATAAGAGACTTCCACTTCCACGTTCTTGGGTATTATTGAATTGATCCACTCCTAACGTATTCCCATTCCCACAGTAAAAAACTCAAGTCCCTTCCCAGCCTCTCTCCATCAACTGACAATCGACAACTTTCTCAATTGTCATGCATAAAAGTCAGCTACTAATTGGCTTAAAGGAGTAGCTTGTCCATAAAATTAACATGCTAACAACTAACATATTGGCTGCTTAAGACACTTTCTGGCCAAGTGTACACTTGAGTTAACTGAAAACGAAGACAAAGAACAAGGAAGCAACATAAAATGGAGGCGAAGAAAATTGGTTGTTGGGGCTAACCCAAAAGACCAAAAACAAAAAGCAAAAAAAAAAAAAAAAAGAAAACAGGCAACAAACAATTGACCTACAACAACAACAACCACACACACACACTTACACACACAGCCTTGAGTATGTGTAAAGTTTTGAAACAGTTTTGGGAAATGCGTTGACCAGCGAAAATTTGTCACGTTTCTCTGTAGTGGAAAATTAAGATTTTTAGCCCCAACTTTTCCGTGCTCTTTGGGAAACTTCTTTGCGGATTTTCACTTCTTTTGGCTTGTTAGTCATTGGATTCTGCTTCTTTTTTTTTTTTTGGCGGGATTTTTATTGGATTTCTGTAGAGATTCGTGTAGTCAATCAGTTGTTTCGCAAAGCAAATTAGATTCGACTTTTTATTTTAGTTCAAATTGATGTTGATTTTTGTGTGTTTCAGCCGTTTCTAGCTCTTTTGGCTTTAAAACTGACTGCAAATCTCAGACGCTACAAAATACACTCGTAATTCACACATTGGCAGCCAGTCGAGTCTGTAAGAGGTCCCCCGCGCTCGCACGCGGACCAATTGAGTCTCAGTAACACATAAGGGATTCGTTTCTTCTCTTTTGCTTCTTCTTCTACTTCTTCTTATTCTTGTGTTTACCCCCTTTGCGTATACCCTGTGTTCATGTTGCTGGGGTATGTTCAGTAAATAAAAAGATCTTAGCAAATATTTAACTATAATTTAAAAAAAATAAATAAAATAAATAAAATTGAATATTCTTTAAAACATTGACATACATTGTATTTACTAATAAATCAAAATATTACTCTAATTCATTTAACTGATTTATAAAAATTTTTGCTCGTTTATTTTAATTAAATAATATTTGTTATTATTATTATTTAAATTTTATTTCATTTTGTTTTTATATTATTTTAAAACATTATTTATTAAAAATATTCTTTAGTTCATTTAACTGATCTAAAATATATTATTGTTTGCTTATTTTAATTAAATATTTTTTATTTCACCTTATTTTTATTTATTTTATTTTATTGTCTGACTATTTTAATTTATTTTATTTCCTTTTTATTTGTTTGTATTTTTATTTACTTTTTATTTTATTATTCTTTTTTATTTTTAAATTATTATTTTATTTTTATGTATTTTATTTATGTTATTTTTATTTCTATATATCTATTTTTTTTTTTATAAAGTTAAAATATATTTTAAAATATATATATATATATATTTTTTTTTACTTGATTCATCTCTAACAATTGTCAAGCTACATATCAATAAATGTTGGTATATTTATTTTGGTATATTTTGGCTAGATTACCGGGTATTTCCAAGTCACGCCTACCTCACACTCTCACACATTCGATGTATTTTCTTTGTCAGGAAACGCAGCCAAGTGTTAGCCGACATTTACACGCTGCTTTTGTTGCAGCTGCTGCTGTTGTTGTTGTTGTTGTATTTACTGTTACCAGTGCTGCTACTGCTCCTGCTGCTGCTCCTGCCGCTGTTACTGTGCTGCTTCCGTTAGGAACTGCTTCATTTTTTGTTGCCTGTGTCTTAAAAGGCGAAACCAAAGGCAACGCAGAGCTTGAAAAGCAATGGCTTCTAGGCGAGCTTGCCTCTGGTATTGCTGCTGTTGCTGTTGCTATTGCTGCTGCTGCTGCTGCTACTGCTACTGCTGCCTCTGCTGGCTGCCGTCTGGCTGGTGCTACGTGGGTCGCAGTGGTGCGCGCACTTTCGCACTTTTACGCTCTCGTGGGCCTCGAGTGTGGATTGGCGTTCGCTACACTAACAAAAGTTTATCGCTTTGTTTCCGTTTCCGTTACGCTGCCGTTACGTATACGCCAAGCTAGCTGCCTGGATGGCTGGCTGACTGGCTGGCTGGCTGACTGGGGTGGGTAGTTCTTCAGCTGGTCGACTGAATGTCGCTGCTCCCTAAAGCGTAACCTCCAGACGCTCATAAGATGTAATTTCAGCGCTTTGTGCGAGCTGTGAGACGGAGACGCTGGCTGCCGGCAGGCGGTGTAGATTTTTCACCTAAGTTAGCTTTTGGCTGAAGCCAAAGTTTTTCCACAGAACATTTGATTTTATTTATTTATTTCGATTTGTGCGCGCTTTTCTTTGGGCCAACTTGCTGTGCTTCGTCGCTGGCTGTGGCTTGCTGCATTTTTGGCCTACGTAACAATTTCCTTCCTACGCTTATGCCATCGGCAATTGCTGCTGCTGCGTGTACCTACGCCTCTACGCCACTACCGCACCGTTCGCCCACGCCCTGCTAATGTGCATTTCATTTTCCGTTTTGCCAGTGCCACTCAATTCGTTGGCCATTTCTGGCTTGTCTTCTGCCCAGGCCAGTCAACAGCTCGTGTGTGTTGTGTATATGACATATATTGTTTTTGGCAAAAAGATTTCGTTCTGCTCGTTCCACCTTCTCTTCTTTTTTCTCATCTTGTATTTTTTTTGGTTCCCCTGGCGCCGCAGGAGCCACTTAATTTCCAACTTACATTCCAATCACGTGCATATCTATGCCAATCTTTATTTTGCTTTTGCAACTTTTAAGCTCGTTTCCCGTTTACACGCCCACAATGCGCTGTCTATTATTCCCATACACACACACAACTATAAACGATTGTATGTGTGTGTGTGCGTGTGTGGCTTTTTTGCACATCATATTTATGCGCTTGCCAATAAGGGTATTATAATTTGCTCATGAATTGTGTGACAGCTGTGAGCGCCCCTTGTAGTTGGACTAGTTGTTTGGCCTTTTAATGCGGAATGTTCTATGCGAACTAAGCTCGCTTGGGTGCTGGCTGGCTGAGACTTGCTGTGACAGCTAGTTTTAGTGGCAACATGAATATATATTTGAAATCAATAGTTCTGTTGACTGCATCAATAGTTAGGTTAGGTTGAATTTTCAGTAACCATATAAGAAAGTTTTTTGTTTGTTATTTTGTGTATCTTGTGTTGATTCCTAGCTATATTTATGATTTTGTTGATAATCGGACTATTATATTGTATATTATATCCTATATTATTATTTCATATAGAACTGCAAGCGCATTTAGAGTTCGTATTTTCAAAGTTTCTACCCATTCATATTTATATTTGTTTTGCTGATGTATATACATATATGTACGTATATATCTATACCTATATATAAGTTATGTTTTCCTTTTTTGGCTTTGAAGCCCTATTAGCACGGCGTACGTGAAGCATGTCTATTATAATATCTACCACTTTTTCAACTTGTTATCTGTTTTTATACGATTTTTTCTTCGCTGTGGCATATGTCCGTATTTCTATTTATATGTATAGGTCTTGCTGCTGTGGGCATCTCTGCCAAATGCTGAGTTGGCTTCGCCCAGAGTAAGCTAGTTGGCACTGACACCGATACTTTCTGCTTCATTCAGATGCTACTGCTCGTTTGGCTGCGGTCACAATCGTAATTTCAGCGCTGGCTTCGCCTGCAGCTGACACCTAAACTGTGGCCAAAGCATAAATCCTGCTTGAATCGAGCTCGTTGCGTTGCAGCACACTTTTCTTAGCCTCTCTCCCTCTCTCTCTCTCTCTCTGTCTGTCTGTCGCCCATTGATTTGGCGCTGAAAATCCAAACACGTCGAAAGGGGGCGGCAAACTGTCCAAAAGTTATGAGGCCAACGCGTGCAGGGTATTAAAACACGTGGCAAAAGCATTTCGCTATATATCTATATGTATAAATATACATTTATATACATTTATATAACATCTTATGACATTAATTAGCGCAAAAAGTTGCAACGTCTTGGCAGCAGCAGCAGCAGCAGCAGCGGCAGCGGCAGCGGCAGCGAGAACGTGGCGTATACGTGATCTCGTGTAACGCATTAAGCCTGGGCGCATGCAACTTTTTGATTGCCCTCATTTGTCAAAATGGCGCGTGCGCTGCTCATTTGCATTTGCATTTGCGTTTGCCCCTCCGCCCCTGCTCCCAGCTGGGAGCTATTCAGCCCTGGGGCTGTTGATTTTTGCCTTTTGATTTGGCACACATTACTGCATTCAATATTATCGCAGCTTTAATTAATTGCAACAGCAGCAGCGGCAGCAGCAGCAGCAGCTGTAACAACTGCTGCAATCCATGTCGCAGCTTTACAAAAAAAAAAAAAAAAAAAAAAAAAAAAAAAAAAGAAGTAAGTTTTTCTCTGAAAGGGCGTACTTGACTAGAATATGCCTAGACTCTATGGTAAAAAGAAAAGCGCAGTTAGATATGAAAGCCGAAGTTTCTTTTGATACTCCTCTTCGTTCCATGTGCAGACTTAAAAGAGCCCAACTTAAACACCTGCTTCCCTTGCGAAATTCTTTCATTTATCTATAGCTCATAGCTCATAGTCTCATTTCATATACATACATACATTGTTTCATCTCACACTAGTCTACACTCACATCTTTTATAACATTTTTTTATATCACTTTTTAATATCATCGTTAAGTCTTCAAGATAATATAAATATTTTCATTGAATTTATATTTATATATATATTATATTTTTAAATTATATTATATTATATATTATTTGCGATCTGGTATAATGTCAACAATAAGATGGCTTGAGCTTCAGTAAGGTCAATCCATATTTACATTATATGAGCTCTTCTTCTTATGGAAATGAAACCTACAAATGGTCAGTAAAAGTCTTATGAACAAAATATTTATTATTTCAAGTCTGAGCTCAAAAGTGCATTATATTGGGTATATATTGAGAGTAAGAGTGAGTGCGAGAGTGAGAAGAACTATGGAGTCAAATGGATAGTTGGACTTAATTAAAATGCCATCAATCTGCTTTTTAAAATTTTTCTAAAATTATTTCTAAGGAAATAAAATATCGAAAATAATGAAAAATATATAATCTATTCCCTTTAGCTTAATATTAACACATTTTGCCTTAGCTATTCTATTCTATGCTAGCTATTTTATGGCATGTATTGACATTTCTAAAATGAGTTGTATCCAAAATGGGAAAAATTGATAATCTAGTAATTATTGACAAAAATATACAAAAGACATTTGAAGATCTTGAGTCTTTATGATCTAAGACTCACCAAAGATCAAAATAGAAGACTGATTTTGATCAATCTTCTTCTTCTGGGAAATCAATATACCCTCATGGTCCATTATTCAATGGGTATTGGAAAAAATTAATAAATCGCTTCAAATTAAGTTGAAATGCAAACAGAGTCTGAAATGCAAAGACCCCAGAGGCGTGGCAATGTGGCATGCGGCATGCGGCATGTGGCATTCGCGGTTACGCTCCACATTCGACATTGATAATGGCTTAAATATAACGACAAACAGCAAAACGTCAACGGCAGCAACAACAACAACAACAACAACTGCCTTTGGCATTGCCCGACCAGTTGAGTCCTGGCACTTAATCCATTATGCAATCGCTGCCATTATCACTTCTGTAATATATATTTATTATACGAATGCAAAAAACTGCATTGAGCAGAGCGGAAAAACAGCGCCTGAGCTGCTCTCAGCTCGAACAGCAACAATAACAACAACAAGAATTGCAGCGCTGACAGCGACAATGCGCAGATAAAATGTCTGCTTATAACGTGTATTATATCGGTTATTATAGATGGCCCGAAGGCTTTTCTTTATTTTTGCTGAGCTGGCATTGCATGTGAGAGTATATCAATGTGTATTTGGGTTATAGAAGAAGCACTATATATACATATGTATATATTTATATATAAATATATAGAGTGCAATGAGTAAAATATTTATGTTGCCAACATTTTGTATAATTTTTGTTAAAAATGTTACTGGAGAAGGAAAAAAAAATTGCAACAACAACAAAATATACACCTAGTGGGGCCTGCCACGCCCTCTTGCGCTGTTACATACATTTCGAAAGAAAACATACCCCTAGTCCCCATTTACAATGGTTTAAAAAGCTATAGAAATGCACACAGCCCACACCAGAAGACAGACGAAAGCTGAGTGATACAACACCTGTTTTTAATGCGCGCCATTGGCGTTCATTCGAATGCAGAGTTCAGAAAATACAGTATTTAATGATCTGGCAAATAGGACAGCTTCTCGCTCAGCTCCATTTGGGTCTTGATCATGCTGGACAGTGTAATGCTCATGAGCATATTGCGAACATTCGCATTGAACATGGCACGAAAGCTGTCCGCGTCCAGCAGCGGCACCGATGTCAGCGCATCGTGCAGGGCACGCCCAATGCTATTGTCCGGCCGGCGTTTGCGTGTCAGCACATCGTTGATGTAGCGCATCACCAGATCCAGCTTCTGCTCCAGCTCCCGTGTGGCCTCCATCACGTGCACCAGCTCCGGCAGCATGCGGCCCAGCTGCTTGGTGGGATGCAGCGCCTGCTTCTGCATGAGACGCAGAGCCACCGCCTCATCGCCCTCGGCGTTGACTTTGAGCAGCGGCAAGAGCGTGAATAGCAGGCCGCGAGTGCCGCCCGGCACGCCCATCGTGACGGCGCAATAGAGGCGTGTGGTCAGACGACCGCCTCTCAGCGATGTATCCACCAGCAGATGCAGCGGCTGCATATCCCCGCACTCCCGCGAGTAGTAGCCGTGCAGCGCTGCAGCCGAACGGGAGAGCGTCTTCCCGGTGCAGTACCAGCCGATGATCTTCTCCTGCGGATAGGTGACCTGATTCAGCTCGAACATCTCGCTGGCGTACTGGGTGTCCAGCTTGAACTGCTCCATGTCGCCAATCTGCTGCTCCTTGTGCTGCACCGTGTAGCTGTTGGTGATCTCGATGATGTCGTTGCATCTGTCGCGACGTCCCAGCAGCGTGCCCACGGCCATCTTGGCCGTCTTCGGGCGGCGCTCATAAGCGGCAATAATCTGGAAGAGCACCAGCGGCTGCAGGCGCACTCGAGTCTGCAATCTATAGTTCGAGATCGACATGATGACACTGACTATTTTCTATTCTTTTACGTTTCTAAAAAAAAAAAATTGAAAATATCACGAGGAAATTGCTCGAAAAAGCTGCGTGAACTTGGCTGCTGACGGAATTTAAAAAGGCACCAGTGTTGTGTAAGGCTATATTATCGAAAAGTGCTGCAAAAGCTCGCTCGAAGTTTGTCGAAATGTTAAGGCAATGTTAATTTTTTAAATGAGAAAGACTTTTAAGGCCAAATAATGCGAATTTTTAAATGGGTAACCAGTGTTGTGTAAACAGTGCTGTAAAATGTGCAAATGTGATGTAAAGCTTGACATTTATCGTAAAGGCTTAGCAGTCGACCAAGAAAAGAACATAGAATAAGTATCCTAAATAGAATAGTTTTTGCTTTGCACAAAAATAGTGATCAGTGTTGTAAAATGTATGTTTCTGGCAAACTTTAAATAGATCCAGCTCAAACTTTAGCTTAAATAAATATTGAAATACTCGAGAAATTCAAGTTAAGCTTAAATAAAAACTCAATTTTAGTTTTCATGTAGCAAGATCATTGTTGCCAGTGTTGTAAAATGCATTTGAATTGCAGTGCGGCTTATAAAAGCAGCTGAGATAAAGATCATAATATTTAAATAAATTTAAATTAATCAATTGACTGCTCTTAAGCTAGGTATGCTGACCGTTTTAATCATATCAATTAGCATCCTGGTGCAACAAGCGAGTGTCATAGCAATGAGCTTAATGCAAGCCTTTAAGCCAATTACAGCTTGCAAATTTCCTGAATTTACTCAATTTAAATGGAAATTTGTTCATTTTTCTCATGGAAAATCATTTTTGATTCCTTCAACATTTAGTTAGCTAAAAATTGGTTGATTAATGTGATATGCATTTGCCTTCTGGCACACTTGAGCGGAGGCCACACGCCTTGCTGAGCACAAAATATTTGCAAAAATATGAATTCGGAAGCTCCATTTGCACTAATAAATATCGATTAGGCCCCAGTGGCATGACACCTTCAATGAAAAGTGCTTGATAGTGTCAGAGAAAGTTCCATGTGTCGATGCTTTGTTCGCTTGTCATTGTCACTGAAATTTGGTTACTAACAAGCATATCCTTTATGGCCCCATACGAATGCATGTATGTATGTGTGCGTGTCCTGCCAACTTCCATTTCCATTTCCACTTGAACGAACGACCTTATGCGCTTGACCGCCTGTAACCGGGTTTGCATATGCACATATGGAAATGCCATCAGAGTGATAGAGAGAGAGAGAGAAAAAAAGTCCAGAGAATTAGGAAATTCCTAGGCAAACACTTTGATTTTGAAAAGGCGCAAAAAATAGAATGCGGCCAGGCCAAAGTTTTCAATTTATAATCAAAACAAGTGAGGCAAGGACACCGGCCAGGACACTGGCTGATTAGTACGCTGACCCGAGCAAAACTTTTGCCGGGGCCTTGGCATTCATCCATTCATTCAATCATCATCATGTAAATAGTCAGGGGGGAAAAAACGGAAAAGAAAATAAAAACACGAAGAGGATATTTTGAAAGGTGCGCCAAATCCTTTTTACGTATTCAGCAAACAGCGTTAACAACAAAAAAAGTTGTCCTCGACATCGTCCTTTCATGGCTAAATGCGTTTTTCTTGGCGACTGAGATGCGATAGTGTGTGTGTGTGGGTGTGTGGGTGTGTGTGTGAAAGGATAAGGTATCCCAGCATTTTTATGATTACGCTCACAGGAGATTTCAGACTACCTCTATCACTCCACCCACCTCTCTCTCTCTCTCTCTCTCCCCCGCTCTCCATCTCACTCTTTCCGTCGTCCTGTTGACGCCTCTGAATGATGGCCCATAATGCAGACACGCGCAGCGCCTCAAATAGCGCGTCCCAACAAACATCCTTTGAGTTATGACTGGCACAATTTCTCTTCAGCTTTATCAGCTAGACAAGTGTGTGGGTGTGTGCTCATGTGTGTGAGTGTGCATGTGTGAGTGTGCATGTGTGTGCTTGTGTGTGCCCTGTGTTCTCTAAATTAGTTTCAGTTTAAGCTTGGACGTCCTCTGTCCTTTGTTGCCATAGGCCATAGGCGTCGCCCAGACACGTTCGCTGATTAGCCACTAGCTCATTATTTAGCGGTTAGTTTAGCCGTTTTTTCTTCGTCTCTTTTAGCCGTGACTCAGCTCATTGCATTAGTCATGTTAATTAAGCGTGGAGCCAGCCGCTTATCATTATGTATGAGCCAGGCAACAATTAAGCACATTAGAGACGCCCAACTTGTGCTTGAATCTATATTAAATTGCATTTTAAATTTATTTTGGGTGTTTTCTTTTTTTCCTTTTTTTTTGCCAAGAAGAAGCAGCAGAACTGGTAGCAGAAACAGGACCAGAGCGGAACGAGTCGGAGCTTCATCATTTTTGGCTGTAAAAAGTATGCTACACTTGGCCCAGCGGCAGTTAGTTTGCTTGTACAGTAAACACTGCCACAGCGAGAACAGCAAGCAGCAGTGCCTCACACACACACACTCACACAGGTACATCTAGATAAAATAAAAGACAGGTGCGGATGCGGGTGCCTAGCTGAAGTGTAGAGACAGAGTGAGAAATGCTTTGCTTTTTTTACTGCTGCACAATGTGAGGCATTATGAATACGATATTGCGAATGTAACATTTGAGTAAGTAGTAGTAAGTATAGTAGTACTAAAATGCTTAAGCTTCATTCATTAGCGAGCTTAAGCTATATGCTCGAGCTGCTGGTTTTTCTATAGATTTACATATATGCAAAATTTTAGTACTATTATATCTACTATGCTATACTACTAAGCTGCTTTAAATTATACTACTATACTGTTTCATGACATACGAGTAGTAGTATACTAAACTACTTTACTGTAATATACTATACTACTATATCACATTGTCATAGAAAAGTTGTACTGAAATTTTAGATCTTCTATGAGAAACTGCATTGTTCTAAAACATATTAACTCCAAACTGAGCAATAAATAATATCGAGGCGAGTTTACCAATTTGATTAACTCTTATCAATATTCAACCGCTAGATCTTATAACTTGCATAGTACCATTGACTTACACTTTTAGTTCTTGTATGAAAAACATTTATATTTATACATAAATAAATTCCCAACTAAGTATGTAGCGGAATTATAATATATTTAACTACTAAATCAAATCTTATCAATATCGGATTATTATGTATTATACAGCTGCCATAGAATAGATGCCAGATAATTTTAGATCTTTAATGGAAAGACTTGATGAGCATAATTATGTTGTTATAATCATAACTAAACTAAAACTAACTAATCTAAAAAGATGAATACCTTTTTTATCAGCTCATGCACAGATTTATTTAATCCGTTATTAATGCCAGTCATATAGCTAATATAGCGATAAATAGCCAAAAATTTAGTTCTACTATGAAAACCTTTTCATTTTGATGATCTAAAAATCTTTTTAAATCATCAATATATTGTAACTGAAACTAAAACTTAAAAAAAACTTTTCTAATCGAGCAAACTCAAATGAAATCGAGCTACTATATCATCTGACTCACTTAAGCACTCTTAGCATTCTCTCTCTCTCTCTCTTCCTGTCTCTGTAAGAGCATTCCATATTCGTTTTATAATAGCTCTGGCCATTCATTTCACGTAATTTTGCGCATACATAAAGGCAGCTGGAGGACAGTGTTCGCACATACATACATATACTACCACTACATGCGCAGCGCTATCAAGACAGCAAACAAAACCAATGCAAAGGAGCATAATACAAGGCAGCAGGAGTAGCAGCAGCAGCCAGGTCCTGGTCCTGGTCCTGGTCGTTTTCTGGCCTGGCTGGGGCCAGGCGCAGCCAAGCAAATGCGAGCGTGTTAACAGTCAGCAGCTCTTGAGCCAAAGGCGAAAAAGGTATGTGCGAACATTTTTCATGTGAATCTGCAGCGGCGACTATCATCGAGCTAAATCGTGGCAGCACAGAGATAGATAGAGAGAGAGAGAGAGAGAGAGAGAGAGTGAGGGAGAGGTAGAGGTAGAGGTAGAGGGAGTGCCAGTTGGCTTAGACCTATTTGGGCCAAGTTGGCAAAAGCTTTGGTGTCCGTTAAAACGCGTGCCGTCCAGATAAGTTTCCATTTGCCTGTCACAATTCCCGCTGCCAACAATGTCGCTGCCCAACTGTTGACAAATGCCCACGGGGCCAACTTACCGACACGCCCCTGACCACGCCTACGCCCACTCGGGGTCAGCATATCCGGCGCGTATTCATTTATGTGGTAATGACAGCGGAATTTAAAGGGCCAGCTTTAAACTGTTTTTAGCTGATGTTTCGATGCGAAAATTGAGTGAATCTATCGAGCTCTATCTCACTCTGACTCTATCTCCCTCCCTCTCCCTCTCTCTCCCTCTCTCTCTTTTACTCTGCGTATGTGTGTTGTCTTTTAATTAAATGCAATAGTTTTCATCGCTTTGTGCTTTTTTTGATCGATTGAGTGAACGTTGCCAGATCGAGTAAAGTTTTTCAATATGCCTGCTCAGAGGGTTGATTGGTTAGAGTCCAGCTATAACGACGGTAAAGAAAGCGCCGGTATACCCGGAAGAAGCTATAACTGTATAAGTTTGCTCATAGAAGTTTGTCTTGGGGCCAGAATTTTCGTCGGAATAACCTTACGGGCGCTAAAAGCGGAGTCGTTATAACCGGATTCTACTGTAGTGAAAAGAGAGTTCTTTTCTTGAATTATAACGACAAGTATGTAGCTGTAGATGTAAATATAAAATTGGAATTAAACAGCTCGATGATGATATTAATATAATATAATATTATATATTTCCTGAAAATGTTTAGTCATATTTAAAGATTCAAGTAAAGTTTTGGAAATAGTTTATAATATTTTGAGAACTTGTCTTATTTTCCTAAAATGTTTAGGTAAATGTAAAGGTTTTCGTTTAATCAGAATGAGCATTAGACAGTCAGTTATACCCCGCTCAATATATTTCAAATGCTTACACAAATTTTTAGTTAAAATCTTTAAGTAAAACAAATATTTCTGGAGCATTTCATATTTCATTTGTCAATTGCTATGCTAATGAGTATTTGTACAGTCGGTTATAGCCGCTTGAAATATCCTAGCTGGGGGTTTTTTGTTACAAAACTAAACTAGTTCATGAACTGTTTTAAGAGCAGTTGCTGCCGCCCCTCCCGCTGTCTCCCCGGCCGCCCTGATGCCTGTCTTGCCTGCGTTGCCTGTCTGCCTGCCTGCCTGTGTGCTGACCCGCATTGACATTGCCATTTAGTTGGCCAAGAGCCACGCCCACACACAGAGAGAGAGGGCCACCCACTCATAATTTAGTGCTCGCTGTTGAGTTTCAGTTTCGTGAAAGCTGCTTTACCTATTTAGCATAATTTTTGTTATACACTCAGTTGATGCTGCTGCTGCTGCTGACGTGAATGTTGCTGACGTTCAATGTTGCAGCAGTGGTAGCAGCAACAGCTGCTCGTGTCCTTTGGCCTGTGGCACAATTTTTGGCCACTTTTGTGCGCTGGCTCTTTGGACATTAGCTCGACTGTTTAACATTTTACGTGCAGGTGAAGAGCTGCAGCAGGAGAAGCAGGAGCCGCTTTTGCATGCCAAATTTGTGAATAGAAATGGTAATACACCCACACCCACACACACACACACCCACACACATACATACAGAGATTTTGTTGGCTGCTGTTGACACAGTTAAAGTCGGGCCATTTATTATGCGAATTTATTGCGGCCTGACAAAATGCAGTTGCAGTTGGCCTAAAGTTACTCTTCTTCTTCTGCTTCTTCTTCTTTTTTTTTGGCTCACAAAATGTCTTGATAACTTAATTAAGGTGGGCGAAGGGGGGAGGGGGAGAGAGATGAGGAGGGAGAGGGCGAGGGTAATGTGTGTGAATGCGTGCGTGTGTGTGTGGCAAAGTTAGCCTGCTATACACACACGCTCTCCCCCCTCTCTTTCCCTTTCCCTCTCTCCCTCTCTCTCTCTCTCTCTCTCTCTCTCTCACACGCAATGCAATTTCGCACTCGCGTAAATTAACAAATAAGCGACATGAGAATTTGTATATATGTATATGTGTGTGTGTGTGCAAGCATGCATATGCGTGCATGTGTGTGTGTGTGTGCGTGGCAAATGTCCGCCACTAGCGTTCAAAGTTTACCTTTGGTTTTTGGTGCAAATTTGATTTGGTTTTGCGCCTCTGAGGAAACTTTAACTTGCATTTAGCTGCCTGCCGACCTGCCTAACAGCCTGACAGCCGGATTTTGGCTGAGTGTGTGTGTGTGTGTCTGTGAGTGTGTGTGTGTATATAGAGCTGCCTGCCTGCGTACATACATATGTAGTTAATTTGCGCTACAATGCACCTTTGCTGCTGCTGCTGCTGGTCTAACAACTTGCTCTGTCGCACGCTGTCTTCCTCTCCATCTCCCTCTCCCTCTCGCTCTCTCTCTCACTCTATTTAAGCATGTGTGTGCGCATCTTTGCCACTAAGTGGCGCAAAGAGCTCGTGTGGCACCGCTAACAGCTACTAAAAACTCAATTACCAGTCAACTCATTTTCCAGCACACACACCCACACACACACACACACACACTAGCACCTACACACACTTGCAATTAACCACACACACGAGTGTGGCCATGCTTTTTGGCTGTAAATTGAATTCCTGCCCGACAAATCTAAAGTATTTAAATTCCATTAGAAACAGTTAGATTCTCCAAGGGAATTAAAGTGCGACGTACGAACGTGAGCAACTCTTAAAGATTGTTCACAAAATTCAATTATTTCATTTTCATTTTCATAATAATTCATAAATGTTTGTGTGGGTGTGTGTGAGAGAGAGAGAGAGAGGAGAGAGAGTAAGAGTGAGCTAGTCAAAATGTTCTTTAATATGAATTTGTGCTTGAGCTTTAAAGCAAAGTTAAAAAGTTTTGATTGAAGCTAATATTATATAAGATTATCCTGGTAGAGGACTGTATGGCTTTACTTAAATGGATTCGAATTGAAATTAGTTGTGTGAGTAAGCGAAATGAATATAGGTTTTTTTGTGAATAAAGAGAAAGAGAGAGAGAGAGAGAGAGAGAAGCATATACAAAGGCAGTTATAGAAAGGTAGTTATAGAAAGATATGCATAGGCAGTTTCTAAAAAATTTTAAAATTTTTATTTTAATTTCAGAAAAATGTAAAAAGAAAATACAAAGAAAATCTTAATTTTTTTTTTATTACAAAAAAAATAAATAAAATAAGTTCAAAGTTTATTTCATTTTATTTTATTAAAATACAATGGTATTTATTTGACAAAAATAATACTTTAAAAAATCCAAAATATTTCATTTTAATTGATTTTTTTTTTTTTTGTATATTAAATGCCAAAAAGCCTCAATAGATATAATTTTTTGTTTGATAAAATGCTTTAAAATGTAAAAACGAATTTTCACGAATATTCTAAACTAATTTATAATATTAATTGAATGTGTGAGAGAGAGAGAGAGAGAGAGGAGAGAGCGAGCTAGGCAGAGAGGAATGGAGCATTGTTGCTGCTAAATTATGAATGCAATGCACTTCGCATGCTGGCGAAAAACTTTGCAGTTCTCACGTATTATGCAGGCAGAGAGAGAGAGAGAGAGAGAGAGAGGGAGCTGGCTGTAGATGAGAGTGTTAGAGGCAGCTTAACAGGTGAGCAGGTGAGCAGGTGAGCAGGTGGGTGATGCTGGCCATCATCAGGCAAAGCCAAATAGCAGCTGACACAATGTACGTTTCACCTTTTGCCGTGCGTTGCCGCTAACTAATTGCGTATTAGCGCAGACGCCCAGTTTTGGGTGGGCGGTGGACTGCCACGCCCACTGCCAGAGCAGGTGTGCGGGCGGTATTTAAAATATGTTGGCTAAAGTTTAGCTAAAGTAATATGTGCCCGAGGCTGAAATGCAATTGCAAAAGAGCTGACCCACACGCAGGGCGTGCAGAGCGTGTGTGTGCGTGTGTGTGTGTGTGTGTCCGTGTACCTCGCTACCGCCCCCAATTTGGGCAAGTTGCTGCTGGCATATTTTGGGCAACATTTTGTGCGCACATTAATTTATGCAAATAGTTGAAAAATATTAATGGCTGGCAGCTGCCCGAGCTCTGGCAGCCAGATGTTTGTTTGGGCCAAGCTCTCGCCCGAGGCGAAACTGTTTGCAGCAAAGTTTAAACACTAAATTGAACCGGGAGCAACGGCAGCAGCAACAGCAGCAGCAGCAGCAACCAGTTGCCGGCGTCGTCCCCATTTTTGCGACATTTGAATTATATATTTATATCTTTGGCAAAAAGTTGAACAATTTCCGTTACATTATGGCGGCTAAAAGCCAATAAGCCAAAATATAACCAAATGCGCAGCAAACTAAATGCCATGCACGCACGCACACACACACACACACACACACACGCGTTCCCTCTTCTTCTCTCCCTCTCACTGTCTCGCACAAGAAATAAACTTATGGCACACTTCCGCCAATAGTCGAAAACATTTTATTTCATTCCATTTGAATTCGTTTTACATTTGCCCTCTCACTCGCACTTAGGCTGAGCTAATCCTCTGCCTCCCTCTTTCTCGCCCTCTCTCTGTCTCTCTCTCTCTCTCTCTCAAAGCATTCCCGTCGAGTATGAAAATTAAAATGAAACACATAACGGATATGCTACAGAAATCGCCCGACTGCCCTTAACTTTACAGTTAGCATAAAAACAAAATAAGTGTGAGCATCGCTCGAGGGCATGCCCGACTGTTGAATACTCGTTACAGACCTGAAAAAGCTATTAATGTATAGGAATTGTTTGAAATCTGATTTCTGATGATAATGGGAATACCTTAAAGGTCATCTAACCAATGAAACTATGAAATATATAGTTTAATGCGCTGGACTATTTAATGTAAGATTTGAGTTTATCTATAGAAAATCAGACCAATCTAGCGATACATATGGATCTGTGGATCTATCATCCCGTGGTCCCGATAAATCTTTAAGAGGCTATGAGTCCTTCTGCAGATTGAGAGGATCACAAGAATCTTTAAGTGTCATTCTCTCTATCGAGAATTAGATCTATCTAGCTATAAATAGAGATCTGTGGATTTATAAATAACATTTCCAATTTCTTCAGTAAGACTTTCAATGCATCGATCCCTATGGATACAAAATATCTGAAGCCAATATGCTCGCCTCTCATATTTTGAACAAGCATACAAATTCAAATATATTTATACACATTCATATATATATATATATATATATATATATATATATATACAACAACTTTTGCCATTCTGCTGTTGCCTTTTTGTATTTTGCAGCGCAGCATGGAGTAAATCAAGTAAAAAAAATTTTGTAGCGGGAGTTTGCGGAAAATGGGAATTTCCGTCGTCGTCGAACGATTTCCATAAGAAAAAAAGTCAGAAGAAGTTACCAAAATAATAAAAACAGTTCAGTTTAACGATGAATGGTCAATAACAAGGCCAACACTAATAGCTTCATTAGCCAAAACAGCACACACACAAACACACACCCACGCAGCCTTAACGGCAGTCAAGCATGGTCAGTTATGTGCCTTGTATACCCTGTAATTACACGAAAGTGGCCGGATAGGATATAAAGGCGGTGCTTTCTCATATAAATAAACTGGATTTATTTTTTAGCCTCTTATCTCTAAAGCATCCCTTTAACATTAAATAATTTTCTTTAATATTGATTTTATTTTTTTTTACCCATTTTTTTTTAAACATATATTATTTTTTACTTCAATAAAAATTTTTTTTTATACCTTATATTTATTGGACTTATTTTTCTTATATACATAGCATCTAACAGTTAAGTCATATGATAGAGTATCATTTCGTCGAATCAACTTTTCTTAGCTTCAACCCCATAATTTCCACATAGAATCCATTTTCCCACACCTTTTCTACTGCTTCCCCGCATTTACAGAGTGTCTGCCCGTTGAGCAATTCATTTCTCTTCGCCCACATGCAAATTTTTATGCATCCTGTTTGTCCATCAACACAAATCTAAAATCGAACAGTTCGTTAGTAAATTTTTCCATTTATGCGAAAACACGTTC
The DNA here is from genome assembly GCF_018153725.1 of Drosophila mojavensis. Lineage (NCBI taxonomy): Eukaryota > Metazoa > Arthropoda > Insecta > Diptera > Drosophilidae > Drosophila > Drosophila mojavensis. The sequence continues at coordinate 3,154,381 of NW_025318906.1, read as the reverse complement.
CATTCCATATTCCAACATTTTTTCGCCCAATTTTCCCCCGCACTTTTTGCTGTTATTTTTGCACTCAAAGTCAATATGGCTCGAATATGCATACGGAATGCCACTGATTTGTTGAATTAGCCGTTGCATGCAGTCAGCACAACAACAAAAAAGAAAGGAAAAAATCTCACCCTCCCATAAATCGCTAATCCGAAATTGTAAAAACCGCGAATATTGCCAAAATTTTGTTTCATAAATCGCAGATATTCCATGTAATTTACATTTAAGTACTATTTGGGCACTCAAATAAAGCTGCAATCATTTATCGACAATTTTCGTAATCGACGCTACTAATTTGCCCTCTCGACTGAATGCGTTTACCAACACTCGCCAATTGGCATTCGAATGTGCGGAACTAGAAAACACATAGCTTTACTTATATGGATGTTATAGAAGTTCTGTCTACACACAAGCAAACATATATATCCAATATGCAGTATTTGTTTTGGCTCCCTCACAGAGACCCTCTCACCATGTAAAAGGAAATTAACAACTATGTAGGACTTTTGATAGCAGGAGTACGGATAGACTAAACACTACTTTATAAACGCATATATGAATACAAGAAATGCTTCTTTCTGAATGGAATTGTGGCTGAGAAATGATATCATAGCATGTCATACCCTGTAAAAATTACTAGATTAAATATATGTATATGTATACATATTAGACATGGTTCTATTAGATATATCCATGAGTTTCATCAAAAAGTCTTTTATATTTTAATCAACTTTATGCCAATTATACCCTCTATGTATTCGTCAATTTAAAGGGTATTCAAATTACAACTGCTTGCTGCCGTACTTAGTGCTGCTATATTCGATACTGAGCACAAAGTACTCGATACTTTTAGCGGCTGAGCGGCTTAAAAGCTCAATAAAGCGAATATTGTTTGATTTTTTTCGCATTTTGTTTTTCTTTTCCTTTGGCATTGTTCAACAGTTTTCAGCTACTATATATAGATAATATATATATATATATATATATATTTCTATGTGTATATGCATTCCTATTCGCCAGAGAGGGGGTGGGGGCGTGGCCTGTCAATTGTTCTCATTCCTTTATTTCTTCTTTTTCTCTTTTTGCAAATAATTTTGTGGGCCAAAATTTCAATAAAAATAAGTTGGCAACGAAAATGGAAATAGAAATAAAATCCGTTTCTTTTTTTTTGGCAACTAGATTTAGTGCAGATGTATGCGCACATACATATACAGGCAATTACCTAAATCCCCGGCTTAAAATTGGATTCCATTTAAAAGCGAATTTTAGATTTAAAAATAGTTAAAGTGCATTGAATATTTGAAATAAATATTTAAATTTGGCAAAAACTGTCAAATTAATGAATTGGAGTAAAATTTACGCCTGTTAAATTTGAATTCCGTAGAATTCAAAATTGACGTCACAGCATTTCATTCGCCTCTATCACTTTACCACTCTCGCTCTCTGTCTCTCTCTCTCTGCTTACAACCGAAGTGCATCTACTTTCTCGCTCGCAACAACAATAGGCTGCGACCTACAATTAAACTACATCTACTTTCTCGCTCCCTCACACAACAGCAAGCTCCCAGCAAGCATTTGGAAGACTGTTTTAACAGAAATCGTCTTGATGAGTCTTCTTTGAGTCCCCTTGACGATTAAAAAACGACTAATCTCCCGGGCGATCGAAAGAAGACTCATAAATGACCCATCCATATGCTCAAAGTATGATTACTTTAAAATACAAAAACGAAATGCAAAGCAATCGCCAAATGAGCATGCAGGTGATTAAAATATGATCATTGCTTGGTTTTGCTTTGTTCCTATGCAATCATATTCTGCTCGCTTGGCTGATCGAAAATCGATTCTTATCTAAGCTTATATCTAAGTTAAACGGTACTTTTTCTTAAGCACAAGCCGAAATGTGCAAATTTTGTCATTCGAGCGTGAAAGTGCAAGTGAAGTGCAAGTGCGAAGTGTATACAAATAAATTATATCAATTATATCAAATACAAATAAAAAGGTGATTATGTCAGTCAAACAATTACGTCGAGTGGCCAAAAGAGAAGCTTATAAACTATTATTTTGTTAGAGCTGCGATCAAAAAAGTTTTTTCGGACAAGGTAGCTTCCGAATACAGCTGGAAGGGGACGAAAATTAAACCATCAGCAGAAAGGTGTTACATTATAGCCGTAATAAAAGTATGTATTATTTTGGAAAATATTTATAATATTTTTTATTAATTAATATTTTCCCATTTAGATATTGCTAATGAAAAATTTACATGCACGGATAAGGATTTAAATACGGTGCTACAAAAGCATTTTGTCCATGCCAATGACAAACTGGCAAAGCGTAAGCGCTTAGAATAATATAAAACATACTTTCTATTTCTGTTACTATTTTTGTTATTTTTTGTTTTGAATTTCTATATTTTGTTTTGTATCAATTAACTTTTTTTTTGCTGTTATTTTTTAAGAAAATATATATATATTAAATTAAATTTATATCAAGAAAAAAATTCTTTTCATTGCAAATTATTGAAAATTTCAATCGAATATGAGTCAAAAAATGATTAAATTATGACTCGTGGAAGACTTTTTCATGATTAAAAGATGATTCGTGGAAGACACTTTTATGATTAAAAGATGACTCGTGGAAGACTCTTTTATGATTAAAAATAAGAGTCATAAGCGACTCATCAAGAAGAGTCGCGGGTAGGGTACCATTTTCTCCCGACAGAACAGTCTTTTATGATCAGAAAATAAGCGCACATATGACTGTTTTCAATCATCGCGCGAGTCTTTTAAGACTAACTTATGCTCTGTTAAACGCAAAAATGCTTGCTGGGCTCACTCAACTACTTACAACACACATACATACATAGAAGGGACATCTCAAACTTCATACGTGCTCGGGTCCCTTTTAGAGTCGATCAATCAAACGATTGTGCCTCCACATCATTTGAAGTCGAGCGTTCGAGCGAGAAGGCACAATTGTTTTGCTTACTCTCTGCACTCTGAAATCCATTTACACGACACATACATGTAAATACGAATATGTATATGTAGGAGTATATTTGGGCATATGGAGAAGTATGCATGCATGTGTTGAACGAAAGCACACAGAACATAGTAATCAATTAAATATATATTAATAGTCAACCATTTCATGTATTTTGCTGCAATCAACCAGTATTTATTTAGTTAGTTTAGTTTATTTAGCCAATGAGCTGCACTATATTCAATGCAGCTCATTAAATTCGAATATTAACAACAAAAAAGAAAAACAATGACGTCAGAGCAGTTGTCTGCTTTCTCGCTCTCGCTCTCGCACAGGCAACTATTTACAACTTGACGAAAGCTCACGGATCTGCTGCTCTGTCTTAAGTTGATACAGTCAGTGTGACCAGCTCGCACGATAGCTAGAATACTAATTAACTAGGAGCAGCACCAGCTGTTCGCTCTCCCTCTCCGGCTCCATCTTTACCCTCTTCTAATTTCTTTTCAGTATTTACTTACCGTTTACAACTAATTGTTTAGCATGTCAAACATTTCGTTAATAATTCGGGCATCTGCCTAAAATAAAATAAATGATTAATTACATTAAAGATAAAAGTAAATTAAATCAGGGTATACAAATAAAGTGCAAAGTGTGTGAAAAGTGAAGCAAATTCGCGACAAGTACGAAAAATTAGCTGACCCCCATGGCCCTTCTTCAATTTCCTTTTTTTATGCCAATTACTTTTTTAATTGCGACACTTTCAAAAATCAAGAAAAAAAGTTCATCAATGTGTGCAAAAAGTGAAAAGCCTTTTGCGAAAAATGTGAGTGCCAGCCGTTGCTAATTGAAGTTCAATGGAAAAATGACCAAAAGTTAATGATGACATTTCGCCGGCAGAAAAAAATAGCAAAACACAATACGTAAAGCAGCACAAATAGGAATGGAAACGAAAGAGTATAAGAGGTAGGCGTTAATAAAATTGCGTTTGCCCCGCGGCATTTTAGCTAAAATGAAAGCGTCAAATGTATTATTTAAAATTCCAGCCGAGTAAGCGTGCAAAAAAAATAAAATAATGAAAAAAAAAGCCAAACAGAAAAAAGAAGAAAAAAAATATGAGTGGAGGGGACAAGAATTGAAATGCTCACGAAATTGTGCACGCGGTAGACAGTAGCAAATGGCAAGGGTAAAAGGGAAAGAGTGAGAGAGAAAGAGATTGATTGCATGGCAAAAAGAAAACAAGAATTAACTGTCAAGAGCGACGAGTCGCGAGCTTAATACCCTGTAAATAGCTATGTGGTTAGTTAATTACGAAATGTATGTATATATATATTTAAATTGTTCCATTATTATTAAATATAGCTAACAATATATATATGTACATACATATATAATATGGTTTTAGGTGAGTTTGCTATGCATTACATATAATGTGTCTGTACAGCATGCCTGCTACTAGTGTACTTCAAGAAGAAGGGAAGCATTCGGTAAGAAGAGCATCAAAGAGTATCAAAGAGCAGCAAACGGTGTTAAAGAAAAAAACCTCTCTGTCTGCTTATAGCAGTAGCGGGTTTTGTTGTTGTTGTTAATGCTGCTGCTATAACTGTTGTTGTTGTTGTTCTTGTTGCTTTGGTCGAACATCGACAGATTTTTGGAGCTAAGAACATGGGAAACATGCCAAACAAGCAGCTGCTGCGGCTGAGGCTGTTGCTGCTGCTGCCAAATGTGGGTCACCTGAATGCGTAGCTTTCAATTTTTATAACGTTAACGAAAAGACTCAAAAGAAAAAAAAAAAGCAGAATCAAAATCAACAGCTTCCAAGCTGTTTGTTGTTATTGCTGTTTCGCATTGTTGCTTCGCTTAATTTACACTGTGCTACACGCTTGCTTTGTGCTTAACATGGCTGTAGATCAGCATTTTGTGCTTAAGTTTGTCGCCTCCGCACAAATTTGATTGACAAGAGCGGCGGCAGCATGCTGTCTCGCTCTTGCACCATTGTATTGCGCGGCTAGTAATTGCCGCACTTCAGACACTCTGAAGCGCGTACACACGCACACACACACGCACGCAAAATACACTAGACAACACAACAAGTAGAAAACACTTGAGCTGCAGGCGTTGAGGCTGTTGTGTGACGAGTCAAGTGCACAAAGCGGACTAAACAAAGTGCTATAAAAACAGACACACACACATACACATATACACATTTGAAGAGGCAGGCAGGCAGGCACTCACACAGACATGCCAATTAACTATTGATACGCTTCTTCTTCTGCTTCTTCTTTGTACTAATCCATCAAACATTTGTCTATATATTGATATTCTATGGCAGCAAAAATGAAAGTTGCCTGGCTAGAAATAAATAACATGTAGAAGAAGAAGCAGCAGATTGGGAATAAACTCATAAATCGTGTTGAACAGATTTTCATGCTGCCGGCTGCTACCTGATCTTCAGGTGAAAAGAAGTTAATGCCAAAAAGCAAAAAAGAAAAAAAAAAAATATTTTGTTTTTTCTGCAATATCATGCGAATGTCGCAGACGTTATTTGGCTAAAGTGAGAGCAAAATCTGAAGCGCAGTCTGGAGTCGAGTGTGTGCGTGTTCGTGTGTGTGCGTGGTGCTAATGAAGGCACCTGCTGACAACCTACTGACACTTTGACCGATTTTTCGCATACTAAATATAGTAATTTTGTCATTATGGTTTATTATGCGCCTTTCGCTCTTTTGTCGACTCATTCAATTTCACACAGATACACACATGAATATGAAGACATATACAGCTACACCTGTGTTGCGCTCTACACCTGTGCTAAACAAGAAGAAGACGAACTGGAAGAGACAAAATGTGGTGCGTGCTCATTTGCTCGTTGCATTCTTCACACCTTTAATTAGTTGCGTTCTTTTTGTTAGTTTTCAATTTATGTGGCATAAAAAAAGATCGTGCGAAATATGCAAAAGTAACCTACATTAATGACTAGGAAAAAGTACAGTTGAGCTTGGTTAAGACGGAGAAATGAGTGTGAACTGAATACTTTGGCGTATCGAATTGTAAATTATATGTGGAACTTGTAGAGGAGTCAGGAAAAAGCACAATGAAGACCAAGAAATGAGATCAAATTTTTTGAGTACTAAATAGGATATTTTAAGGGGAATTTATAGGCGAATAAGTTGAGGTATACAAAATATCATATTAATTAATTTATAATAATATTAATAATTAAATAATTATCCATATTTAATAATTAATATTCATAATTAATTTTTAGCAGATTAATTCATTAATCTGGCAAGTTTGGGTAACCTCTAAATTTAGTAATCTCAGGATTTGGTAATCTAGAATCAATTTTAGTTTATATCATAATTTCTTCGACTCTATATCTATTTTACTACTTGGAACTATTTATCTATGCTCTACAGACTTTAAAAGTAAGTTTTTAATCTTAATCTAAAATCAATTTTGTACTCTCATTAGCTTAAAAACCATATGGCAATAAATATATGTATATAACTGTCTAGAGCATACGCTTATCTCATTAAAAAGCTTTCAGATTCAAATGCAGTTCATTCATCCCAAAATCTTAATAGCTCTGATTATTAATTATTATATAAAAATTTTTATTATATAATATTTTATGCTAAAATTATGCAAATATCTAGAGCTATTCAAAAAATCTAATTTAAAAACACTTTATAAATAGACAAGAATTCTTTTATCTATATTCGATCGACTGTCGAAGTGGTACAAAAATAAAAGAAAAAGTAGTTTAAATACACATATTTGATAGAGAACTTTAGCTTGTTCTTGATGAAATTCTATCAATGGGTAACATTTTTTTGATGACCCATTTAACGGTTGCGAGTTAACGCTATGTTCTAATTCCTATTCCTATTGTCAAAGAATCTAACATGGAACTGGTTTCTTGAAATGATTTCCCGCTTTTATTTTCTGTTTATTTATTTTTTAGTGTTTTCGGAATTCGGTTCTGGTGCTAAGCATATGCTAATGGCTGTTGCTCTTTGGTATTGCGGTCAAAGTTATTAACTAAAGTGGCATTTGGTTAGCTCGACCAGAACTGTAAATAAGCCAATGAGCATGTGAATGAATGTGTGTATTGAGCGAATGATAGAATGAATGATTGCTGCAGCTTGAATTTTCAGCTTGAGCTGCATAACGCAATTGTGCGGGGTTTTGACCAAAAACTTGGCCCAATTTGTTGCTCATTAGGCGTAAAACTTAATGCACAACAATCATGACCAAATAGACGAAGAAGAAGAAGAAGAAGTAGCAAATGGAGATGATGAAGAAGAAGAGGAGAAGCAATACACGCATATTACTCATGCGTATAATTGAGCCATCATTCGTGTGACCTTTGGTATTTAATGTTTTATGCTTCTTTATTTTGGTTTTGTTTGGGGCTGGGCGCTCTGTCATAAATAGAGCATTAATTGGGGGCCATGTGCAATGGCGGTCAAATGCGGCGTATACTTAATTCTGTGCCGCAACAACAACAACAACAACAAAACAAAAGTTGCACGCCCATAAATAAGTTACAAGATTTTTACATTTAGATGTTATACGAGTTTACTCTTTCTTTTTACGATCCAAACTTTGCAATGCGCTCTGCGTGCGTGTGTGTGCGTGTGTCTGTGGACTGTGTGTTAATGGGGTATATAGGTTGCGAATGTTTGTTTGGAGGCTAAATAATTGGTGAAGATTAGATATTTAACAGAAAATGGAAATGAACAAAGTATTTAAGATTTTGTGTCACGCTTCGCATGAGAATTTATACATATACATATATACATTCGAATTAGAATTTATGTCCACAATTTTCGGCAGTTAACAATGACGATGAACTTCTTTTAAGATCTGTTAAGATAGACTTAAATAGGAATGCAAATTGGATTACTCACAATAGCCAAAAGTCGAACTTTGAGAGTTAGAGATGGAAGGACGTAAGTTTGATATGCATTATTATGACTCGCTATGAGCTAGGGATTAGCTTTGAACAAATCTCAAAGCTTACGGTAAGGATCGAGTCGAAATCAAAGTAAAAACAGTTTGATCAATATTAAAGTATGTCTGAAGCATATATTTCTTAAGATTTAATATATGTATAAGATTAACACTTTGACAGATACAGTTCCTAAGGAGATATATTACGAATTTAGGATTACTTGTTATATCTAAAAATACAATTTTATAAGCAGAGTTTGATGGAAAACTGGGTTCCATGTAGATTTCGACGGAGAAAATATTGTATATTTTTCTAGAGCTTTGACAGGCATAGTTTGATAGGAACCGTTTAAATAGGTATTTGAATTTAACATACTCTACATAACAGATTCAATAGAACTTTGATGTATAATAATAGATAAAGTCTGCATTATATTATCTATATTGACATATATTGAAATATTGTTATTGTTATATCTTTATCTATATATCTCTCTATATCTCTTTGTCTATTGCTACATTTATCTATCTACATCTATCTCTATCTATATCATTGCCATTATCGACATCTCTAGATTTACATCAACATAATCTCAGGGTCTAACACACTCTCAACAAAGCATCGCTTAGTCGCTTACACCCGTCTTATAAATTCAGATTTTCCCATTTTTTTTCTCCCTTTCCCAGTTTGGCTTTTACTAATTTCAGCGCTCGCATAGAAAATGTGTGTGCGTTTTTTGTTCAAGACTTTTGCTGCTGCTGCATACTTTGCAGCGCACACTTTGCGGCTTTCAGGCCACGCCCCCTAGCCGACCGTCCGACCGTCCGACCGCCCGACCGTCCGACCGGCTGCATACGCTCCTCCATTTTTAGCTGCAATAAATCATAATTTGCTACTTTTTCTAATGGATTATGGACAGCACTCGAGCATTTAGCTTGGCATATTGTTGCCGCCGGACATGCTACGAAGGAAGGAAAAGCGCACTCGAGCGCCGATTGAGCCATGAATTTCATGATGTGGCTGGCTAAGTGGATGAGGCAGAAGCACCAGATACTGATGAGAATGATGCGAACGATGATGATGATGATGATGCTAATGATGATGTACGCTGAGAGCTTTTTTTGAATATGTTTTAACTGCACATTTTTGTTTTTTTTTTGTTTTTTGCTCTTTGCTTTTGTTTGTGGCAGCTACAAAATTAATCACATGGCATTTATGTTATCTCTGACTTGCAGTCGTTGGACAACGAAGCTTAATTAATGCTGTTAAAAAATTATTATTATTACAGCTTATTAAATGAGTATCTTACAGCTATATATAGATAGAGATATATATATATATATTTAACAAAAACTACGGCAATTACAATTACAATGATTAATTGTATTTAGCTGTTTGGAATTTCAATTTGTTTATTGTGCTGCTGAGCCCTTTGATGGATTGTGAAAGTGATTGCATAAAAATGTGATAAAGAAGCATCACTAAAATTGAAAAAATTTATTGTCATATATATATATATATATGTATTAAATAAATATGTAAAAATAGTGGAAATCCCGACTTGAAGCTACCCTGAACAGTTGTGGAAAACATTATCGTAATTGTATATGTATATTCCGTTAGATATAGGAAATGTTTGACTTGAAGATATCCTGAAAAGTTCCTATAGTAGGCATTATTATAATTAAAATATATACTACATATAGAAAGTGACTAACTAAATGGCATCCTGAACTGAATAGATCTTAGACTCTTTATACTAATATATATTAGACATTAAGGAACCTGTCATATCTTTTATACTCGTGCTAGTTCAGTTATATATAATATACAATATACTCTTTTACATTTTTTCAATAGGTATACATATATCTATGTATATATATATTTAATTGAAATATGTAATGGCACATTGTTATTATTCTTATATAAATATATACATATATTTTGTTCAATGAAATTCGCTTTTTATTATTTTCTTGTACACGTGCCATAAAAAAATAATAAATATTGCTGCAGCGGCAGTACGATTGTTATAAATTAAAAATTAAAAATCAATTGTAGCGAATGAAAAAAAAATATTATGGCAGATATGCAAGAGGAGCGGGAAAAAATCGGAACAGAAAACAAACAACTCATGAGCTGCGTTTAAATCGGCTTAATAACATAATTTAGTGTGGAATAATCGTTGTTGTTGTTGTTAAGTAGCGAAGGTCGTGTGTTGGGTTGATGTAGAGCAAAAGGTTACGGTAGCAGCAGCAGCAGCAGTAGTTGGAGTAGTAGCAGTAGTAGTAGCAGGAGTAGTAAGAGTAGTAGTAGCAGGAGTAGCAGGAGTAGTAAGTAGTGACAGCAGCAGCTGGCTGTGTGTGTGTGTATGTGTGTTTGGCATAAAAAATGTATGTGGCACATGTGTTTCCCCACTGGCTAAGCATAAATTCCCCAATGACCTATTACCCCATGTTTTTGTTGGTCGAACAACTACAACAACTATGACAGCCAAGTGGCAAATGTGTCAAGAGTTCAAAGTCATGCGCCCACAATAAAAAGTTCGAACCGAATCGGTTCAAGGGGTTCGAATAAGGGTTAAGCCATCGTGTGTCTGACAGCATAATATTAACACAGATGCGCATGAATTATTTTGTGCTTATATATATACATATAAATAAAATATAAATATATATATATATGTATTGTTGGACTTGAGCATTAGCATTACGTCTAGAAAAAATTTATATGTATATAAATTAAATTAAAAATGCCAGCATGCAACGATAGAAGAAGCAGAAGAAGCTGAAGTAGTTAAAAAAATATCAAATTAAAACAAAGCTGGCAAAAAAAATGTTTATTAATAAATGTGCAATGAACAAAGTAAAATATTTCACTCCCATGATTTCACAACTTAATTTTTTTTCTTCTCTTGCTGTTGTTGTTGTTTTTGTTGTTGTTGCTTCTGGCTTTGGCTTTGGCTTGGCTGGCAAACTATTTGAGCTTTGCGCGTCGACTAAAAAGTTCCCATGACATGTGGCACGTTGACTGTTGACGCTCGAGTGTGTGTGTGTTTGTTTGTCATGTTTGCCAGCCAAGTTGGCCACAAGTCAACGTCAGCAGCAGCAGCAGCAGCAGCAGCAGCAACAGCTATTGCTTTAGCTTTGGCTCTTTTTGGCGTCTTCTCAGCTTGGCGCCCGGGCACATCAAAAACTTAGATGCTTTCAAATTAACCTGTGAGTGTATGTGTATGTGTGTGTGTGTGTGTGTATGTGTGCCCAAAAAGTGCGCAACCAAACGTACTTTCATTGCTGCCACTGACGTGCAACACGTCAACATTTTGTGCTGCAATCTGCCTCAGCAACAGCAACAGCAACAGCTGCTTCTTGCACCTTTTTTATTATGACCAACTAGAATTTTGATGAAAACTATGCAAAAGCACGGCAATTTGATGCTCGCTCAAGCAGCGACAAAGAGAGTTGATTGGCTTGCCGTCTATGGAAGTTGGAAAGTTAAGATTGGCAATATGTCTAAACGATACATATATTCTTAGATGAAGACTTGAAGGACACGACATTCAGTTGGTATGTTGTTCTGTTGTTCTGTTCTAGAAGTAGATCTATGCATGATGTGATCTACCCTTCATTGAACTATTTTTTCAATATTTTTAGTATTTTTTCAGTACTTGGTACGTGGTATTTTCAGTATTTTTTCAGTATTTTCCCCAGTATTTTGCAGTATTTTTTCAGTATTTTTCTTTTTCAATGCGTACTTTTTTTTGAATGCGTATTTGGCAGTCAGCAATGCCCAACCGCAATGTGTTTATCTGTTCACATTTGTTTGCATTTTAATAAAACCAAATTTTGTCTGCTCTTCGCGTGAAATAAATCTCCGAAATTTCATATGAAATGCACTTGAAATAAGAAACATAGTTGAGATGCAATTTGAATCTTGATTAGAATGAACTTTTTCTACGAAATTTCATTTAATATATATCTAAATATATATCTGAATTTCTATAAGGGAAAATTGCTAATGTATTGTGGCTTTCAGCTGGAATTTCTGTGAAACTCTTGATACAATATGTTATTGTTGAGATTTATAAGACATTCATCGTATAAATGAAATAAATATTTATAGATTTCACATTCTTCTTGTCCTCTACTAAGAATTATTGGCTCGCCTTTCACTCTAATCAAGTGAAATTATATAGAGTTTCTCAAATTATGTAGAGTAGGTCAATTGCATTGTCTTAAGCAAGGATTGAGTTAGCTATAAAATGTTATCGATATAACGTCGATTAACCTCCGAGTCGTTTGATTAGACTTAGCTTGGCTTAGCTGATTGTTTTTGCTGAGTTCCTTTAGAAATCAATCTGATTTGTATTTGCTTTTTTATGAACTCAGATTTGTTGATATCTGTGCTTAGACAATGAGCTAAGGCCCGAAGACTTTGTGCATTGCATAAGCAGCTAGATAAACTGGCGCATAACAAAACTTATGGCAAATGTGCACGCCACGCTATTAAAAGCTGCTGCATTTTAATTAATCAAGTTAACAAACAGCAGCAGCATCGAATGCAACAGCAGCAGCAGCAGCAGCAATATCAAATGCAACAACAGCAGAGGCAGCTGCTGGCTGCCACGTTCATCTGTCAACAACAATGCGCGCCACAAATTAATTACATGGCACTCAGCGAGCGGCGGGTGGTAAACCCAAAAAGCCAACATCCAAAACCATAAAATCCAACAACAACAACAACAATATGGAGCCACCCACACACCCAGAAAAAAAAAATAAAAATAAAATAAGAATATATAATTCAGATTGTCAGTGCATCGTCATTGTTCAATGCAAAAGCTGGAAGTTTTTTGTTTGCATATGCGAGGCATGCGATTGCTAAATTAGATTTTGCCTAATTATGGCATTGGAAATGCAATAAAAGATGCAGAAGATGACGAAGAAAACAGCCAAAGCGACAGCCAGAAACAGCCAGAAAAAGACAGCCAGAAACAGGCATAAGCTGGCGTAGCAAAACTTTGCCAAGCAAATAAACGAAATAAATAAAACAAATGCTCTAATGGGGAGTGCTCGACGTACAGATACCCAGAACTTGGTGACAAATTGCTGTTTTTACATAAGAAATGAGACTGCCTTAGATTAGGGTATGCACGACTAGGAGATGATGGGAAAATTTACAAAGTTTCTGTGTCTAATGTGCTAACTTCGATGTCTTGATTTTTTGGGGTATGGTAGTCAATATGGAGACTATCAAAATTTGCTTTTTATTCAGTACGAGAATGAGAATAGCACTCGAATTATATTTGTAAATTCTATTTTAAACATCGATATTTATCGATAGTTAAGAATCAATTGAAATATCGAAAACAACTATTAAAGTTATTTTGCGTGTTATAAAGACGAATATAAATTCTAAATTACAAGACATGATCTTTAGTGCTTCTCGAGATCGACGCGTTTATTTAAACAGACAGCGAGATAGATTGAGTAAATGATTTTTCTTTCCTGGTTACATTCCAGACTCAGTTCTGCATCCAATATGAGGCCATGCCTCTTCAAGCCTATATATTTGCATAAAAATATACCCCATATCAATTGATGTTGGGTATAATGAGAAACAACAAACAGAACTTCAGCCCAAGACGTGGCAACGTGGCAAGTTAAAAGTTGCTGCAACTTGGAGCTGCAGAGACTTCTTCGGCTGCTGCTGCTGCTTTTGGTTTGGGCGCCAGCTGCACTTAATAATAATTAAATAATTTTCGCCAATTATATACGCTGAGACGTTCTCTATACATAGACATATACAACTACCAGAGCTATCTAAGTGGGGCTCAATCTCTGCAGCTGTGTGTGTGTGTGTGTATATGTGCGTGTTCTGTCTGTGTGTGTGCTAATAAATAGAATTGCGTTTAATTAACAAAACGAAAATTGTTGCCTGCCGTTGAAGTTGTTGCAAAAACTTGCTCCATTTGCCTGCTGCCCAAGAGGCAAAGACAAAGACGACGACGACGACGGCGACGATAGCAACTGCAACAGTAGCAACAGCATCTTCTTCTTGCTATTTAACTTGGCTCGCAATAATGGAAGTTGACAAGACAAAGAGAAGACAGGAAAGAAAAAAAAAAAAAAAAAAAAAGCACAAAAAACACAAGAAAATACTGCACAAAACGGTGATATTAAAAGTCTAGGCCTATATATCCATTCAGACTGTCATCTTTGATTAGCAGCCGCACGAATACTTGTGCCAAATGCAATCTATATTCATTTTGCATTCTCATTCTCATTTTCATTCTCGTCTCCATCATTTTCATTTTCATTTTTGATTACAAATTATATGCACTTGGGCAAGGCCCAAGTGGCATATGTGATTTTTTTTTATCTATTTCCCAATGTGCTCGAAACATTTGTTAGCATTTGTGAAGGTAAGTCTCATAAGTCTCTCATAAGTCTACTAACTAAACCAGTAGTTGAATTTCTATATAGACAGGTTCATACACCCCTATCTTTATATAGGAATGCTTTTAAATCAGTCTCTGTATTATGAAAAGCCCTGAAAATATATATTTGATATATGATATATGAGATGCCTTAAAGATGAATGTTTTAAAAATCGTGTTTAAGGATCGATATTATATATCAATGTATTGATTTAAGATGAATGTTATAAAAATCGATAAATAATATCGATCAATCAATCCTCTAGGAGGACAGGCACATACATATACCCAAAGTCTCATTAATATACTTTGGAATCCGGTTATAAGGACTCCGCTTATAGAGTCCGTAGTAAAATTCTGGTACTAATAACCAGATGCTACTGTAGTCAATGCAAACATTACATCTTAATATATTATACTGCCTGGATTGTCCTTTGAAATATGTATATGTGAAGTCGATAAATATGGATCTGTTAATGTTCTCACACTTGAAATCAGTCTAGCAAAAGCTGAGTAGTTTCTAAGGCTTGAGTCGTATAATCAGTTATTATATTTTATATTTACTTAAAATCAGATTTGATACTATAATTTAATATATGTTAAATATACATTAATTTAATATTTATATATTAGATAGTTGCAATCATGACATATATCTCTATACAGCTCTCTATAATCGTGCTCATCCTAGCCAAACAATTGAACAATTATGCTCTTCACATGTTTAACTCCAACTTGTTTGCTGCTCGTTGTAGATATTATGACATAGTCTCGAGACTCGATTTAGCTCTCTATTTATAACAGGTTCACATGAAATTTTGAGCATCTAGATGGCATTTCATAATATTTTACGATATATATGTATATGTGTATAAGTATATGAGCCATTGTATTAGCTGATTTGCGTATTAGATAGAAAGTCTTAGGAGTTTGCAGCAATTGCAGCTTTTGACCTATGCTAGACTGTGACCAGGCTAGACTGGTTATTATGTCATGCAGGCGGCTAACAGCTGAGTCTCTTTGGTCAGCTGGCATTTTGGCTAAATGCAAGTGGCCAAGCCTAGGCCACGTTTTGGCCATAAGCTAGAGGTGGGCAAATAAAAAAATGCTGTAAAGATACTCGTGCGAGTGCTCAAATTACAGATGAGCCCGCTATCTAGCGGTTGTGCAGAGTTGCAGTTGGAGTTGAAGCTGGAGTTGGAGTTGGAGTTGGAGTTAGAGTTGATTAATGTGCAGCAAATTGACTGACTGTCTGGCAATTATTAACTGCAACAGCCATAACAAAAGGAAGTGGGTTGGGAAAGTCGTATACAGAACGCATCTATAATATCGCAGCAGCAGCAGCAGTGGCAGCAACAGCAGTGGCAGTGGCAGTGGCAACTGCAGTGGCTGCAAATGCAGTTGTGCTGTGGCAATTTCTTATTTGCTGAGCTGTGGCTAAACTATGAGCACGTCGTTGCCTTATTTATTTAACCGCAACAACAACCGCAATAAGAACAACGGCAGCAGCAGCAACAGCAGCAACAGTAGCTACAGTCGCAACTGCAACTGCACAAATCTCGCTGGCAGGAGGCTAAATGTAAAATGCTATTTAGAAAGTAACTCAAACGTCAGTGGATATATATTTAGCCCAAGCATTCTCGCTGTCAGCTTAACTCTTGTTAGCCAAGGCGTAGTCGTAGATATATATATACATTTATATATATCTGTGTAATACAGCTAGACAGAGGATATGCCTTGTGTTAATGCTTGCATAAATATGGTTGGGCCATTGTTTGCTTTCTAGCCTTTTCATTATTAAATTCTTTTTGGCTAATATTATGGGAAAAGCCAAGCGGTAGGTTTTAAGTGTTTTGGCTGGGATTTTTGGGCATTGGTTTTGGTTTGACCAAGTAGCTGGCCAAGTGTTCTCTGAGTCGGTTCATTAAAAATCACACAAAAGCTGTTTTAGGAAAAACTCTGCAACCTCTGGCCTCTCTCTCTCTCTCTCTGGTTCTCTGTCTCTCTCTGTCTCACACGTTCTAGCTACTCTATAGTTCTTGGCTTTGCTTAACTGTTTGGTTATGTTTGGCTTTGTAAACTTCTTGACCAAATGTAGCTGAGGCATTTTTAACTTGTTTTCCAGTTACACACATCCGTGTGCGTGTGCCTGCGTGTGGCTGTGTGTGGCTGTGTGTGTGTCTGCGTGTTACTCGTTTCTGCTTGCTGGGCTGCTGCACTTGTTTTTATGCTCGCTCATGGAATTTATTAATAGGGTATATACACTATTGTACTTGGCGGTCATAATTATACTTGATTGGGGTATAAATATATATATATATATATATATATACATAATACAGGTGTAGGTGCAGGTGTACTACTCAAAATCTAATATTACAAATATTAAGCACAAATATCCGCTTGAACTAATCCACAGATTTTTATAAGCTATACTAAAAATTTTGAAAAATTTTTTATATATCAATAGTGACAATTACTATAAAAATTAATAAAAATTAATTTAAAAAATAATTATTTATTTATTAAAAAACAATATGTTTATTTATTTATCATTAATAATTAAATATATATTTTTTTATCCATTATTTTTGTATTATTATTACCAATTTATTTATTGTTATTAATCAATTAAATACATTTTATTCAGCAATTTTATTATTTTTTTATTCTTTAATTTTTTGATTAATTAATTTTATTTTTATTAATTATTTATTTATTAATAGTAATTAACATATGCAACTAAATTCAAGAAAATATATTTGATAATTTTCCATAATAAGCACAACGAGCGAGCATTGCACAGTCAGTAAGACACGCCTGCAATATTCTTACTTGTTTATGTGTTGCTGTTGCTGTTGTTGCGTTGCTCCTTTTCTTTAATTAAAGACAAGTTTTCATTTCATTCTTTTCACCTGTGTGCCTTTAACTATTTCAGCCACACTAAACTTACATTGTTGCCCAAAAAAATACCGAGAGAGAGAACATAATAAAAATTAAATAATGTGTGTGTGTGTTTGTGTGTGTGTGTTGAATGCAGCTGGCAATTGGCAGCAACAGTTGCTGCTTGCCTGAAAATAAATATGCTATCAGCAGCAGCAGCAGCAGCAGCAGCAGCAGCAGCAGCCGTGGCAGCAAAACAAATATCAAATATGCGCATAATATGCAACAATACAAAAAGGATAACACACACATACACACACACATGCACACGCCCTTACATATACATCTACACCTACACATAATTGAAGGCTTGTAAATATTTTTATAGTAATCCGCTTTGTCGACACTCGTCGCCGTGGCAGCGGCTTGAACTGCATTTGCGCCGGACTTTGGTTACGGGCTTTTGGTTACGGGATTTTGGATTTTGGCTGAGTTAGGAGCGAACTCAGCTTCTGTTTTGGCTGTTGTCTAGTAGCTGCCTGCCTGTTTGGCTGTCGCTTTGGCTTGTTTAAAGCAAACCTAATCCTGGCTGAATGCGAGGCTTACCTGTTGATGCGACGTGAGGCAGTGGCACTGGCAGCACTGGCCCTGGCTGTGGCAGCTGTGGCAGCCGTTGTTGCAGCAACGTGTTAGAGCGGAAATGCATAAAACAAAATCAAAATGCGAGCAAATCCATAAACAATTTGGCCGAAAACAATTCGCGTTTGCTTTTAATTTAATTTTGATATGAAATTTTTATTTGGATAATTTTGTTTTCTATATTTTGATTTATTTTCAATTAACTGTATGTATATTTTTTTCTAGTTATTTATTTGCCTCGTTTTCAATTAGTATTGAATTTATTTATTTAAATTTTTTTTTTTTTAATTTGTAAAAATTGTTTTCACGCACTTTTTGCCACTTGCTATGGGCATCCTTGTTTTTTTTTTTCAGTTGTGCCTTTTTTTTTACGTATTGTTTTAGTTATGAAAATATTTCTAGTTGGCTTTGATTTATTTTCATGATTAATTTGTTTTTGATTGAAAATCGAAGTTCCGTTACAACGTACCAAACGCTTGCAGCGCACAAATCGTACTGACTGTCGTCTTGGCGCTTCCAAAAGACTTTTAAGCATGCTGAAAGCAAGAAAGTCCAAGTCCAAGAAGTTCCAAGCCAACTCAGAAAGAAAAGTTGGAAGCTCCCACAGCCGAAAGAGACGCCAACAAACAAAACGTACGAAGACACGACCACATAAATGGTCAAGATGATCATCATTAGCGCCGATGATCATTCTGGCCATCATAATGACGATGATGATCGAGACGAAGCGACGACGCGACGCTGTGTAACCGGCAGACCATCAAGAGCGCAACAAACAGAGCGAGAGAGAGGCAAACAGAGAGCGAGCGAGGGAGAGCGAGAGAGAGTAGATGCGTAAGAGCATGTAAGCCGGCTGCGCATGCGCATGGCTTGTTCGAAACGCTCTCTTAAGCTAAGAGCGGCAATTGCTGCAGACGAAGCTATGGTAAATTCTTCGAGGTCTGAGCAGATGAGCTGCTTGGTTTTAGTTGAGCTGATGCAGGCTGAATACTCTCTTAGTGGTAGAGGATGGATATATATTAATATATGTGCAGACTATATTTACTGCTCCAGATCTAGCATTTTATAGCTAAATTTACATATGATTGATAAGTGAAGAAAGCAAAGCTTTTGATGTTTTTATAGAAGCTGATTTTAAATTTCGTACTTAAATTCCTTATAGATTGAATAATTTACAAACTATTCTAATATTTAACTGTTCTTTTGAGCCAAAAGAATGGCATAATTGAATAAACTTATAGAATATACGTAAATGGTTTGTTTTGCTAATTTTTGCTGTATAATATCTGCATAGAAATTAGATATGTGAATACATAATTAAAGCAAGGGCAATAGCTTCTGAAAAAAAGAGTAGTCTATTATGATGAGTATGATAAGTAAGTCTACAGTATTGTCTATAGTATATGAAAGATATTAGATTAAGATTAGACTATCATTATATTATTATTAAGACTATCAAGAATATTAAGGCATATCAGAATTGATATGGATAGCTAAACATTATAAAGTATCGAAACATAGTCGTGCTAAGTTCACAAAGTTCTATGAACCTGCAAGTAAAACTTTTGCTGATAAACACACTGAGAACATCTGTCTCGAAGTATCTCTACGTACCAGAATAACTTCATTACAAATATCACTAAATGTCTAAGCAGCATTCAAAAGAATTGCCCAATTGCAATTGTCAATGTTGACTAATGATGTTCGATGCCACAGAATAAAACTTTGCAGCTAATGAACTAAACTTGAGGTCTGCTTGAAAAGAGCAAAAGAACAACAAATTAATTAGCGTGTGTCTATGTGTGTGTGTTGCAATGCAACGAACTTTGACACAAAGCTGAAGTGTGTAAAAAAAGAAAAAAGAAAAAATATATGTGAGAAAAAAAGCTAAAGCTTAAATATCAACTAGATTGAGCAATTGACAATTGGCCAGTGGCCGGAGTGACTGACCAATTGAGAAATGAAAGCAGAAGCTGAGCCTGAACATAATTGGGCCCGGGAGAAATCTAGAACCCGTCGCAGCAGCAGCAGCAGGCAGAAGCAGGCGAGGCACTTTCTTTGCCATTTTCAATTGACTGCATAGTTACAGGAAGAAAACACTTGCCAATGCACAAGCAACAACAACAACAATAGCAACAACAACCACAACACACACGGACATTGTCGTCGAGCTGTTAGTTACATGTGTCTGCTTGAGTGTATCTTATAGATACATTTCATTTCATTGCCTTGCATTGCATTGCAAATGCTGGGGACTTCTACTGCTGCTTGTTGTTCTGTCTGTTCTCTTGTATTTGTATTGCAAACGACAATCGAGCCCATGCTGCTGGCACGTACCGTGCTTGCCTGGCTGCTTGGCTGCCTGGCTGGCATGCAGATACAGATACAAAATGTATCTGTGAGATACATTTAGAAAATACTACATGGCTTTGCTAAATTACTGCCAACTTAAGCGCATCTGCGGTAAATTCAATTAAACAATTTAGCATTGCTGTTGATTTTGTTGTCTCTAGTCTCCTGTGCTATCCCTCTCTCTCTCTCTCTCTCTCCCTGCCACGCCCTCCCCCAGTGCAATTGATGAAAATAAGCAACATTTAGCAGATTGCTGCAAGCTTTAGCCACATTAGACAAGGGCTGCCTGCCATTCTCACTCTTCTCTCTCTCTCACTCTCTCTGTCTCGCTCCAGCTCTCAATCTGTCTCCCTCTTTGTGTATATTTTGCATTGGCATTTGCTAAACACGAAGTGTTATGCAAATATTTGCGTATAACATATATTTTTTTTATTTTTTAGCTGCTGATTTGCTCTGCGCGTAGATTTGAGATTTGTGGATTGAAATTTTACACCTCATTTGGAAAAGTCGAGCATTGACAGCTTTGCGATAGTTCGACTTCATGGAAAGTGGGTAAGCAGTGTGTAAAGTTTATGTTAACAACATGCCAAAGCAGGCGTGTCTGAAAGTATAAAGTATGAAATTATGATCTATATTCATCTAGAGATAACATGGAGGGCATGAAACTTGGAGATGAGGGTTTGACATTTGGAGATGTAGCTACTAGCTACTAGCTACTCCTATTACAATCTACTCAAATTGCTACTCAAATTTGCAGAAAACATCGATACATTTATGACATTTATGGTTGTCTTAGAATCGATTAATATCGATAACAAACTTTCTTATATCTGATGATTTTATGAGCGAAAGTCTACAATTTGCTGTGGGTTAATGTGGATAATGCTATATGGATCAGTATCAAATGGTAAGATTATCCCAAAGCATAAACATATATTAAATTATAATATGAATCGATACATAACTTTTTATCTATCGAAATACTTTCCATTACGCAAAAAGACTTTCCATTAAAAATCGATATTTTATGCATAGTGGAAAATATTTCGATAGATAACAAGTTATGTATTGGCTTATTTATCTATAGTTATAAACTCTTCAAAAATCGTTGGCTTTTCCCATCGTATACTCTTTCTACTAGCCCACTTTATCTTCTTATTTATGCATTTGCCATTTCCACTCCGCTATTCCTAATTAAATAGTAGAATCTTTAAGGCTGATTAAATGAGCTTTGCATTAGCTGCAGCAGTTCTCTAGCTAATTATATATGTTTCTCTCTCTCCCACTCTGCACACTTAAGTGGAAAACTCTTTTTCTACTTTGACTGAATTTGAAATTCTACTCGGGAGTTTCTCTTTTAAGCCCTGCTCCACAGTATGCACCTGACTGCAAGTACCTGTTCACTAATTACACGCGATACCAAACGTGTTGCCTCCGAGTGTGGCAACGGCAACAGATTTAGATTGTATTTACATGCAACGTCCTTGTGACCCACAGCCAAAATGTAGCTGAAGATAAAAAAAAAAAAAAAAAAACAGGCAAAAAATACTTACGAAATGCATTGCAATTTGTTGCCACCCAAACACCAAATTTAATGAATTGACAAAATTCTAAATGAATACGAATTATGTATGCTCTGTAGAATGAAAAGTGTTGAGGGTATATGATAATAATATAATGTATAGATATACTATATATATAGAGCCAGAAGCGGGTTGAGTGATTAAAAAATCTTTAGGCATCAAATCATGAAAGGAAAATATGCATATATTTAAAATAAAATAAGTAGTAAAAATAAAAGAAATTGTAATAAATTATATTTAAAACTTATTTATCTTCTAAATGAAATTACATTTAATTTTATAGGGCATATATATTATATTTAAAAGTTACCAATCCTTAATACATTTTTTGTTATACCCTGAACCCATTGAAAATGGGAAAGGATTTTAAGTTTCTTTAATGCGCATTCAAAGTTGTATTTGTATAAAGCCTGATTTTTTTTACTAGAAGGTTTTATTCTCTTGGCTTCCTGTTTGTATATTTAAGATGCATTGAGACATAAAGTCTGTATATAAATTTATTATTTGTTATGATTATTTATATATTTTTTGTTTCATTAATACAATCAAACTAGCTCAAAATTCTTTAATTAAAATAGATTTAATAATTTAATTTTTTTTAAGTCTTATAAATAATTTTTTTTTTAATTTTATTTATTTTTAAATTTTTTATTTTTATTTTTTTTTATTAATACAAACATTTAAATAGAACTTCAACTGGCTGATAATTCTTTAGTTAATACATATTTAATTATTTAATATTCTAAAAAAGTCTTTAATAATAAATGATCATTTCTACAACAATAGAGTTTACAGTTAATTACATCCACCAACAAATTAACTCATGTTGAATCTGTTAACTCAAATTTGCATTAATCATATCAATGCAGTTAAGCGAATCAAACTGCTTTGCATAGGGCAGCGGCAAAAAAGACTTTGCCATTTGGCAATAGTACTCAATTAATTTATCATTTATCAAGTGGTTATTGCCAAAACTACAACAGCAACACCAGCAACAACAACTTGACTGCGGCAACAGCAACAACAGCGAAAAAACAGTTGACAGTGGCTGGTGGCAGGCAGAGGGCGGCGGGCGGCGGGTGGCGGGTGGCAGGAGGCAGGCGGCACAGGCAGCCATTCAAATGTCGCGTCGAGTGTCCACAACGGTCAGCGACGACAGCCAATGCCAGCAACTGTTGCTGGTGCCTTTTGCTGCTGCTGCTGCCAGTTCGGCTGCCTGGTGTCAATTTTGTTGCCAGTTATTCACGCGCTACTTTTGTTGCCCGCTTGTTACATGGCAGAGGAGGTAGTGGTTTGTGTGGGCGTGGCAGGAGGCTGTATAGAGAGAGAGAGAGAGAGAGAACCATTACGCCCATATTTCTGGCGATTTGACAGCAATGTGTTGCTCGTTTTTGCCCATTACCTCGAGTGGGGCTTGCAAAATTTTGACATTTTCAATTGTCATTCGCTGCCGTTTGGCTGGTTGCGTTTCGGGCTGTTGATTTTGTCAGTTAATTTTTCATTTTTGACATTTCCATTTGTCAATAATAACATGTTGACCTGACCAGCATGCCAGCAGCAACAACAACTTGTATAATCGAATTTTTGGCCAAAAATCGTAGTTGCACATAATCGATGTGTGCGGCTCCTGCTGCTGCCTCTTGGTTAATGCGTGCAACGCCCGCTTGCAGCGCTCTTGATCTGCTCGGTGACATTTCAATTAGGCACCGTTGCAGGCACCGTTAGAGCTGAGACAATGCAAAACTGCTAACGTCTGCTGACGTTGCTGCTGCTGCTGTTGCTGCTGCTGCTGCTGCTGTGAGCTGAGCTGAGCTGAGCTGCGCGCTCCATTATGCTACAATAGAGAACGGCAAAGTTCTAAGGAAACTCAAAATTGACATAAACAGCTTGGTCATCATTATCAGCAGCCAGCCATCACCCACATGCTAATGAGCAGCGCATATAGAAAGAGATAGAGCGGGAGAGAGGGAGAGAGAGAGTAGTTGAGGGCATGATGCGTGCACCCTAAAAGGCTTAGCGCTGGCCTGGTCTGCCTGACTTGTTTGACTCTCACATAAATTGTAAAGCGGCTTAAGTTAAATGCTGGTTAAACATGCACAGCTAACAACAACAACAACAACAATAACAACAAGCAGCAGCAGCAAGTAGACAGCAAGCAGCCAGCAGCCATAAGATCAATGCCAGCAGTTTAATGCTGAATGGATTTCATTTGATGCAAGAATAAGCGTTGAAGTAGAAGATGAAATGCACTTGTATTGATGCTATACTTCAATCATAACAAGCTGTGTGATGGCTGGCAGGAGGCGGGGGGTGGATTGACGAGGTGTGGGACGCAACGAAAGAAATTGAGATGAGCTAGAGTGATACGAGACTGGGATAAAAACTGAGCCGGAGTGAAACAGTTAACAACAATCTCCACCTGTGGCGGATAGTGGAGCGGGCAACAGTTGCTGCTGCTATGGAGGTTGCTGCTGTTGCTGTGTGCAGTTGTTGTTGGTGTGAATGTTGTTGCTGCTGTTGTTCTTGTTGCTATTCATATTGCTGTTGCTGTTGCTACTGTTGCTGCTGTTGCTGGTATGAATGTTGCTGTTGTTGTTATTATTGCTGCTATTCGTATTGCTGTTGCTGTTTCTAGTGTTGCTGTTGTTGGGGTGAATGTTGTTGCTGCTGTTGTTGGTACTATTGCAGCTATTCGTACTGCTGTTGCTGTTTCTAGTATGTCTACTGTTGCTGCTATTCGAATTGCTGTTGCTGTTTCTAGTGTTGCTGCTGTTGTTGGGGTGAATGTTGCTGCTGCTGCTGCTGTTGTTGTTGTTGCTATTCATATTGTTGTTGCTGTTGCTACTGTTGCTGCTGTTGCTGGTGTAAATGTTGCTGTTGCTGCTGCTGCTGTTGTTGTTATTATTGCTGCTATTCGTATTGCTGTTGCTGCTTCTAGTGTTGCTGATGTTGTTGGGGTGAATGTTGCTGCTGCTGCTGCTGTTGTTGGTACTATTGCAGCTATTGCTGTTGTTGTTTCTAGTGTTGCTGCTGTTGTTGGTGCTGCCGCTGCTGTTGTTGGTACTATTGCAGCTATTCGTACTGCTGTTGCTGTTTCTAGTATATCTAATGCTGCTGCTATTCGAATTGCTGTTGCTGTTTCTAGTGTTGCTGCTGTTGTTGGGGTGAATGTTGCTGCTGCTGCTGCTGTTGTTGTTACTATTACTACTATTCGTATTGCTGTTGCTATTTGCTAAAGTTGCTGCTGTTGTTGTTGCTATTGCTGCTATTCGTATTGCTGTTGCTGTTTCTATTAATACTGTTGTTTCTGCTGTTGATGTTGCTGTTGTTGCTGTAAATGTTGCTGCTCTTGCTGCTACTATTTCTACTATTCACATTGATGTTGCTGTTTCTATTATTGCTGCTCTTGTTGTTGCTGTTGCTGCTGGTGTTTTTATTGCTGCCGGTGTTGTTGCTGCTATTATTGCTGCTGCTGCTACTGTTTTTACTGTTGCTGTTGCTTTAGATGCTAATGTTGTTGCTGCTATTATTGCTGCTGCTATTGCTATTTCCGTGCCAGTGGCTGTTGCTGTTGCTGTTCTTATTGCCATTGCTGTTATATGTAGTTGCTGCTGCTGCCGCTGCCGATGTTCTTGTTGTTGTTGCTGTTGCACTTGCGCCGCTGTTGTTACAGTAAACTACTGAGACAACGACCGCCACTTGTCATTGACAGAAGTTGAAAAATGAAATGAAGCTGCGCCTGCGCAGCATCAAACCGTTCTAAGTGGCTGCCAATGCCGTTGTTGTTGTTGTTGTTGTTGCTGTTGCCGCTGTCGCAGTTGCTGTTGTTGTCAGCACAAAGAAAGGCAGTTACAGTTAAATAAGCAAAAGTTTCCAACTGTCCCGCTTTGTGTGCCGCGCTGTGACTCGATTTCTTCGGGATGCAAGCAGACAAGCAGCCAGACAACAGCAACTGCAACAGGCAACGATTCAGAGAGTGTGAGGCAGAGAGAGAGAGAGAGAGAGAGTGAGTGGGGAGGGGGGAGTAGTGTGAGAGAGCGAGATCCAGCATCATAATTCCCAATGCTCTTGGCCCCATGAGACGCACGCATTTTACCGTTTCGAGACGGCCTCTCATGCAACTGTGCGTGTTTGGGCCGCGCCTTAAATATGTTCTCAAATTGCTGTTGTTCTTGCAAGCAACAAGTTGTTGTTGTTGTTGCTGTTGCTAGTGTTGTTGCCGCATGCTTAACCGCAATCTGTGAGTGCAGCAGAACAGAAAGAAATATGCTAACGTATCATAAGCACAAATGCGCAACAATTGCCAAGCTGCTGCTGCTGTTGTTGCTGTTGTTGTTGCACACTCTCGAGGAGAGATGGCTCAACGCAAAAGTGTGTCATGTGAAGGCAAGAACATTTGCCAGCTCATGCGGCATTTAACACTTCTGATTAAGCTGCGTTTTTTTTTTTTTTCGTATGTTTCTCCTACACCGGAGTGCACGATCTCGAGGGGAGCCAGGCTATGTATATAGGGTAGTGTAAGCATATTATTCGTATACTGTAGAAGCTACTGGAAAAAGAGAGATTGTAACAGTTTCATTAGAGCTGAGCTATGATTGAAGATTTAGAAATTAATTAAATGAGATCTCTTTAGTTATTCGAATTGATTATATAAATTGTTGCTTGGCTTAT
Organism: Drosophila mojavensis; assembly: GCF_018153725.1. Lineage (NCBI taxonomy): Eukaryota > Metazoa > Arthropoda > Insecta > Diptera > Drosophilidae > Drosophila > Drosophila mojavensis. Next base: position 3,127,839 of record NW_025318906.1, on the reverse strand, counting down.
TTAAAAACTTAATTATCTATTTATGATTATTATATCTATATTTTATTATTAAGTAAATACATACATATAATATTTGACATTAATTAATTTTTATTAAATATTTTATTAAAACAGTTTAATAAAAAAATATATAAAATGAAAAAAAAAAAAATTTTTTTTGAAATATGAAAAAAATATTAGTAAAATATAAAAACTATTTCAATTATAAAATATAATATTTGATTTATATATTTTATATTTTAATTTTTATTGAATATTTTATAAAAACAGTTTAATAACAAAATATATAAAATAAAAAAAAAAAATATTAAAAAAATATTTGTAATATATAAAAACTATTTCAATTATAAATTATAATTAATTTTTAATAAAATCTTTATTATTTCTATGTTGCCATTGAAGCTATAGAGTCTTGGCATATAAAATCTATATGATATATAGAAAAATAAAAAAATATATAAAATAAAAAATATATATGAAATAAAAATAGAATTAGCTAGTTGGGTTAACATAGTTAAAAATGTGTTCCGCCCCTCTCTATTTAACGAGTCAAATATATAGTTCGAGTAGCCTGTTCAATATGTGATTGATTAGCTTTGACTATGTTTGTATTTCTATTTTGATATCTCTTTTATATTTGCATTCCATTAGTTCCAATTCAAAGCATTTTTTGTGCCAGCAGAAAGAGAACTCATTTCCATAATTATTTATAGCCAAAGCCATTTAAGCTGAGTTTCTAACTAATCATGCTTAATTATATGGCATTAAAAAAGTATATATTTACACAGTAAATACAGGGTATTTATTTGCCTGACAGTCTGCTCAACTCCTCCTCCTTCTCCTCCTGCTCCTGCTGAAAGCAAATATATTTCTAAATGCCTCGGGGCGATGCAATAATTTGATTTATCGCACAGCGTTTGGGCTTTGTAAATCATTTTATGCATTTAGCGCTGAAAATTTATTGGCGACAACAGCAACAACAGCAGCAGCAGCAACAGCAGGAGCAGCAGCAGCAGCAGCAGCAGCAGCAACGGCAGCAGCAACATCTATGACAGACTGCAGCTATGCAATTGTCAGCGTTATGCCAATAATTGTATTGATCAACAATTGAATAAACAGCAGCAGCAACGACAACAACAACTACAACGACAACAACGACAACGACAATTCTTAACAACTATTGCTAGGCAAGTTATATGCGAAACATAATGATCAATAACCTTCTGACCAATAAATCATAATTGTTTGGCGGCATTTCGGATTTAACTATAAATTAAATATACCAAAGAGTCAACGAGACGTCGCAGCTCTCACAGATAATCATAGGCGCAGCGCAGCGATAAACAATAACAACAGCAACGGCAACAATAGTGACAACAACAGCAACAACAACAGCAAAATGAACAACGTTGGCATCCATAAAAACCAACAACTAAAATAATCGCTCGTAAATGCCTAGTGACAATAAAATTGATGATAAACCAAATCAACAGAACAGACAAAATAGAACCAAATAGAAAAGCACGGCATTTGCCGCCTCCCCCCTATCTCTCTTTCTCTCTTCAACTCGCTCCCTTTACCCCTGCACCCCTAATCACCGCCCACTCAACTCGAAATCGAATCCAAGTCCAAAACGAATCGAAATAATGCAAAACGAATTTGCGTTTTGCCTCTTTTTTCCTCGCTTCAACCTCATCTTCATCTTCAGCTGGAATCTTTTCTTGCCTCTTGCCTGGTTGGCTGTCGTCTTTTAGGCTGTAATTCTGCCTAATACCCTGTAATGAGAGGCTTAAGCATAGCATATTAAATATTTTTCAACAAAAGGCATATTTGAGTAAATTCAAACTGGCCAAGTAAAAGAAGAAACTTTTCTGATAAATTTTAATTCTTCTATAGGTCTTTTGTGGGTATTCTTTGTGTATGCCTTGTAATGGTAGGGTTTTACCTGTTTGGACAGTTCTTAAAGATTATGGATCATCGATGGATTACATTAGCTATAGATAGTTGACTCGGTTTAGAAGACAGTATCTGATATATGTTCTGTATGAGGTAAAGAGTGTTGCATAACAGTCATTAGGCTCGACGTTGATGTTGATAAAGTCTTTATAGATTACTGATATAAAATCTAATGTTAACGATTTCTACTAATCGTACATAGGTTCAGATTATGAGATATTTTCTGGTGTATTTTGTATATGTGAATCATTAGTTATCGATAATTTACTAGGATGCATACACATTTTCTTAATCAGTTTTTGATATATGATTAAAAACGCAGTTCCAGCTATTATGTAGCATTTAACTTTTAGGCTAAATGCTAGGAATATTATTGAACAATCACAAGTTGAGTTTCTGGTTAATCGATAATCGATCATTAGATAAGTTTATAAAAGAAAGAAAGTTTATGATTGCAAACATAAACAAAGTCAAGTAATTTTTTTTTATTTAGTGCTCTATTAATACCTTGAAGGGTATATGATAATAATCGATCAACTATCAAATAGCCGTGCACCCATTTTAATTTCTTTCCATATTTGAATCGCTTAAGTTTATTTTAATTAACTTCATTTGCCAAAGCATTGTGTGTGCCTGTTACATACCTAATTAGAGGGTATTTTTAGCTCTGTCATTTCGTTTTCATTTATTAGCTGCTATTGCTTTTAACTTGGCCAACGTCCAACGTTGCTGCTGCTGCTGTTGTTGTTGTTGTTGTTTGTGTATTATGCTACTTGAACATTAAATGAAATTAAGCTGACGTTCAGCTTGATTGGTTCTCTAGAGGCCAAGCAATGTCGGTATACAATTGACTTTGTCTTTTTCACTTAATCATTTATAGTACCATCGGAAAATCAAATAAACAGACAAACACACGCACACGCACACGCATACACAGAAAGACATAATCAGAGCCAGAGGCGGAGGCACAGGCCCCTAATCAAGCTGCTTCTAATGACACGGCAAGTTCTATAAAAGCCGTCCATGCCTTCAGCCCAGCCCAAGCCTAGGCCGTACACACACACACATAGAGAGACAGAAAACAGAAATCAACTGCAATTATGCTGAAAACTCAAAACTGTACTTAATTTTCAATTTTCAATGGTAATCAATTTTGTAATTGAAGATTCGTTTAGAGGTTTCCAATAGCTCTAGCTCTAGCTCTAGCTGCTTCTGCTGTTGTTGTTGTTGTAGAAGTACAGTGAATATACAGTATGTGCATGGCTTACTCTTCGTCTGTTCATCAAGTTTGTTTCTGTGCTTTTAATTCTTATTTAAAATTGCATGCTCATCTCTTAAGTGGGCAATGCTGCACTTAATTTTATTTATTCATGTTTCCTTTCTATATATAACATATACATATATACATACATATAGTTTATATATATACTATATATCTTTGCACGTTCTTAAAAGCCAAGCGGCTTTGCTGCTTGGACATTGGCCATGGACAGCAACAACAACAACAACAACAGTTGCTGCTGCCGCTGCTGTTTGGCTTTTCCAAGAGGAAAAATATGCTTCTATTAGTTTTTTTTCCATCCTCTGTAAACTGCAACGCTTGACTGCGCCCCAGGGCTATTATTTAATTATTTTGTCAATGTGTTTTCTTTTTTTCTGCTTCTTCTCTGGCTCGACCTCAAAAAAAAAGAGCGCGAACAGCATCTGCAGTCAGACAGCGTTGAGCCGAGTTGAGCTTTCAGGCTCTCGGACTCTGAGCTCTTATACGGCCTGGCACTTAAATTGTGCTGATTACTTATTTTTTGCTTCAGTTTTGTTTTTGTATACCCAGCAGTGAAATTGGATTGTGAATGTGTGTGTGTGTGTGAATGTGTGCAAATGTCTGCTGCTGGCAGAAGAAGGATTGGTCGATACCAATATTGCTTATATTTATATGGTTGGGAGGGAGCTAAAGGCGAGCAGAGTTAGCTCTTTGTCTGTATGATTTATAAGTATGTAATTATGAGATTGATATAGGCTAGGTAGCTAATAGTGGAAGTTGAGGTGAAGCGATCCATCCCGAGGCTGTCGATGAACTGATGAAAAGTCTGTCTATCATCTATGTATCGATTTATCAATCATAGGTCTTAGATTGATAGATTTAGCAATCGATTCATCCATTTATCCATCTTCTCGTCCATTTTGCTTTCGAAAGGCGAATGTAAAGTTTGTCTGTCGATCGATCTATCCATATCTCTATCGATCTCTCTATCTTTATATCTATCGATATATCTAACGATCTCTCTATCTTTATAGATATATCTCTATATATATATATATATATATATATATATATATATATATATATATATATATATATATATATATATCGATATCCCTATAGATATATCTATCGACCCACCTATCTATATATTTATCGATAAATCTATCGATTATATCGATATATCATTAGATTCCTCTCTTTTCTCTTATCTTTTGTCTCTCATATGTTTATTCGCCCCTTAGGTTCGGCACAGGCAAACTGTTATCGATCTATTTAGACTCAGTAAACTTGCTTGATGTTATCAGTTGACCTGCGGAAACAAACTTCGCCTTCAGGGTATCCCCAGCTCGTTTTCTTTCAGCCAAAGTCCGCCCATTTGATTTTTTCCTCCCATTCTTAACTAATTTTTGCCTTACTGCTATGTTCCCCTTATTTTTTTTTCTCTCTCGCATGGCAATTGATTTTTCCAGCTCACAATGCTGCACTGCGATTCGATTTGCTCTGGTCTGTTTCTCTTTCATTTTTTTGCGCGGTTTCTTTTTGGCCATTTTGTATTAATTTGGGATACTTGGCTTTAATCGCCAACAAATCTGGCACCTTTCAAATAGATATTAAAAAAAGAAAAAAGATTTTGTTATGTATTTATTGTAAATTCTGTTTTCAATAAAAACCTCATACAATGGCAACGGGCAAACAAAGTTAATTATTGTTCAGGTCCCATTTCTTTTCTGGCCAAAAGGTTTTATGCTCTTTTATGCTTGCATTTCCTTAGCTCTTTTTTCCCACTTGTTATTCTATTTTATAAATTTTTTATATATATAATTTTTTTATTTTTTTCTGCGTTTGCCATACGAGAATAGTTTGACAAAGAAAGTGCGCGAAATAGCAAGACAAAACAATAAAAAAAAACATCATAAATAATGTGCTAAGAAAAGCCGCTAACAAAAGCGCCTAGCAAAAATGCGCTCTATGTGTGTGTGTGTGTTGCTACTGGGAGTGTCTCGAGCAGCATGTGCATGTGTGTGTGTGTCTCTCTGTGTATGCATACAAAAAGCCAAAAGTGAAAAAAGTTTATTCTGGTCAAACTGCTTCCGTCTGCGGAATTGACCTAGAAAACAAAAAAATTAATACAAAAAAAAAAAAAAAAAACTGAAGAAAGAAAAAAATTGGCAAAAACAACAAATAAAACTGAAATCCACAAACAGACGACAGCATCGCGGCTTAAAGTGTCAGCGCGTAATAACAAAGTAATCAAAAGAATTCAGAAAAGAGCAAACAGAACGAAACGCAGATGCTCTGCCAAGTGTATATATACATATATCAAAATAATAAAATATATATATGTATTTATAGTTGATTTCAGGAAAATAACACCTTCAACAATATGAATACTTATTTATTTATTTATATATATTTAAACAAATAAACTATACTAAACAGATTTGATTCCATTATAATGAATTTATCATGTTCCACAAATATTTTGTTAGGCCAGACAATTTCTTTTCAGTTCTTTCACATTTCAGCACATTTTTAAGACTTGATACTCTAATGCAGACACGGAAATTAAATAACAATAAAAAGAAAAAATAGTTAGAAAGAAAAAAAAAAAATGTTGTGAACAATAGAAATAGCTACAATAGAAAGAAAGACAGCAGCAACCAGAACAACAACAAGAACGGCAACAACAACAACAACAAACAACGGCAAGAAAACAAACGCAAAAGAATCTAAACCGCATGAAAGCTGACGACCAAAAGAGCAGTCTAGTTTGGAATGCCCTGTTTTATATGAATTCAAGGGGGTATATAGGCACTCAGAGATCAAAAGTTAAAGAGGTGAGAGCTTAAGTAATGTTTGCCTGGGCCTAAATCAGTTCATTAAATATGTTAACAGTGGTGGCTATTGAAATAGGCATACGTTGCTTTGCTAGATCAGCGCTATTTATGATTTTAATGCATAGTAACTAGCTAAATAGTTTGCTCCTCTACAGTGCTGGCCATATTAATAGCCATACTTCATTGTAAGCATCTCTTAGAACTGAAATCTAGCGACGTACAAAAATCTCTCCAGCAGAGCGTTGATCTCAGCAAATTGGAAGTTGATCTTCTACAGTAGTGGCCATATAACTAAGTCCACTTTCTCTTTCTCATTTGTGCGTTCAATTAGGTATCTACATATTTAAATGTAGAGGACGTTTTTCATCTCAGAGTTCAGGTTCATTTGATAAAATTTTTGTATATCTCTCTCTTTCTCACTCTCTAACTCATTCTCTTTCTAGCTTTCTCTAAATCTCTTTTTGTCATGTACTCTCTTTCTCTATGTCATATACTCTCTCTCTCTCTCTTTGTGTCTCTCTCTCTTTTTCTAGCTTTCTCTCTCTCTCTCTCTCTTTTTCTAGCTTTCTCTCTTTCTCTCTCTCTCTCTCTCTCTGTCATATACTCTCTTTCTCTATGTCATATACTCTCTCTCTCTCTCTGTCATATACTCTGTGTGTCTCTCTCTCTCTGTCATATACTCTCTCTCTCTCTTTCTTTCAAACACTTACGTTTTCTTGCAAAATTCTCTTAGTATTTTCATCTTTCTTCAAATTCTCTCCCCTTTCATTTCACCGCCTCACCCTTCTCAACTTCGATCAGCTGCCAACAGGGTATCTTGCAGTCAGCTAAGCTCTTAGTTTACCTTTACTTTTGCAGCACCGACTGCTGGCATTCTAGCAAAAGTTTTGTCGCCGCTCTGCGAATTTTTGTTACTGTTAAATAAATCTTCTTCAGTTAAGTTTTATGTCTTCTTCATGCGGCTTTAATGAAGCCAGCCGAAGCGTCGTGCGGCGTGACATTCGCTTGGCCAAAACACGGACCGAACTGAGCCAACTGAACGGAGCGGACTTGTGGACAGATGGACAGGTGGACAGACGGACAGACGGGTAGACGGTTAGACGGGGCGACGTAGACAGTCTTAGCCTCAGGCTGTTGACATAGCGCGTTGTTCGTTTGGTATTATGGAAAATGTTGTTGTTGTTGTTGAGTGAATGTGAATGTGAGATGGTTTTTTATATATATGTATATATATATAATATTTTTTGTTGGCCATGTAATTATGTTTTCATTCGAGCAGCAGCCAAACTTAACAATTTAATAGGCTCACATAGAACTACTTTCGTTTTGCTGAAGTCTTGATATTGATGGAGCAGCACTTATAAAGCACTTTTCTTCACATACAACACAGACAGAGCGAGAGAGTGTGAGAGAGAGAGAGAGAGAGAGACAGGCAGTTGGACACGTTGCGTGTGGGTAACCAAAAGACACCAAATAAAGATTCCAATTCAACTTGGCAGCAACAATAAATTGTCAATATTGCCATTTGGCATTTGCCCCCATTCCGTTCCATTCCATTCCGTTCCGTTCCGTTGTTGTTGTCGGTTTCCACTTTGGCACTGATTTGATTTTTGTCTGACCGTCTGACCGTTGACATTTTTGCCTTGCCATCGCCTTGGCCATTGCCTGCTTTTCTTTATGGCCCAAAAACTGTATTTTTGGCCAGAATGTCACTTTTTTATCGCCTTTTTATGAGCGCTACGAAGTCGCTCTGGTCGAGCCACCTACCGCACCGCCCCAAAACTGTTGTTAAACGTGCGTCGCAACTTTCGATTAACGAAAATTATTTCACTACATTAGTGAGAGAATGAGTGCGTGAGTGTGTGTGTGTGTGTGTGTGTGTGTGTGTGCCTTGCCTTGGTTCTGCAATAATTGGGATTTGCTCTTTTATTGGCTTATTTCCCTTTTTTATGACAGGCTCGACGTGTACGTCCACAGCAGCCTTCGCAGTCAGCCAAAAATTTGTTCAACTTGTTTAGTTTGTTGCTTTCGTTTTATATTTATGCATTCATGCAGCTAGTACCTTGGCAAATGGCATAGATTTTATTCTTACTTATTTCTAGTTGTTTAAGGTCCATAAACTTCTCGCATAAGACTCTCAACAAATTTCAATTTGTTTTACGACTTTACTTGATATTTATATATATGTCTATATATATATATAAAGAAGTTTATGTTTTATTTATGGTTTTTAATATCAAATTTCCTGAAATGAAAGTGCTTTGGCGCGAACTCAACTATTGTTGTTGTTGTTGTTGTAGTTTCTGAACTACTTTTTAGTAGATTTTGTGTGCGCAGCTTGGTGATTGCCTTGACAATTAGTTTTACGTTTTATAAGACCCTATTTAATTGGAATAGGCAGAAGAGGAAATGTATTACTGGTCGTATTACTTCTGGTCGATCTCTGTTTATAGCCAAATATTTTCGTCAGAAACTTGTGATTTATGATATAATTTCCTAAACGTTCTCTTTTTATCTTCTCTGCTCGCTTTGCTTCTAGCTTGGTTCGTTGATTTTTTATCACTTGTATATCTATTTATCTCCTATTTTTATCTCCCTCTCTCTGTCAGTCCTTTAGTCTTTATCTTTCTCTCTCTGTCTCTCTCATCCCATTGCTCCCTCTATCACTGTCTTTCTGTATATGCTCTGCTTCCTTATATCTCTGTCTCTGTCTCTTTCTCTTCCATGTCTGTGTTAGTCTTTTAGTTTCTATATCTGATTTTTTTTCTCCCGTCCCCCTTCTCCCTCTATCTCTTTGTATTTCAGTGGCTATCCCTTTGTCTCTCTATCTCTTATTCTTTTTGTCTCTTTCAGTTTTTCTTTCCTCCATTTTTGTTTATTTCTCTCTCTTCCTCGCTTTAACTCAATCTTGGCCATCTCTTTGGATCAGTTTCAGTCTCTGCGTCCCTCTTTCTCCTTTTTCTAGCTCTATCTCTCGGTCAGTGTCTTAGTCTTTCTCCCTCTATCTATATGTCTATCTTTCTGTCTATGTATTTCTATATATCTCCTACCTCTCTGTCTCTCCCTCTCTCCCTCTGTCTTCCTCTTTCTCTCCCTCTCTCTCTCTCTCTATCTCCCTCTTTCTGTCAGTCTTTTAGTCTACTTAAGTAGACATTCATACTTCTATTTAAGTAAATGCTCCATTTAGTCTCCCTAATCGAATTTTCATTATTTTTCCTCTATTACTTCTTTACATAGACTCTACTCATTGCTCATTTCCCTGCTGCTTCTGCCATTTGTCTAAACAGATTATCTTTTAGTCAAGCGAGGGCGTGCCTTGCACTCTTGCGTCGCTCTTCGCTTTGCTTTAGATTATTGTGTGCGTTGTTTTCTAAGTCAAAATGCGTTGGGCATTTCAATTGCAGCACTTGATGAATGGCCAGCGAGCTGAATGTCAGCGGCGCTTTCATCGCTTAGCACCAAGCCACATTTGACGACCGTGGGTGAAAACCACCAAAAATGGCATTCAAGCTTTCGCCCATTTGAAATCAACAAGAAAAAAAAAAAAACCAAAAAAACGCCAACTGTAAAGTGAAGAAGAAGCAAGACGAAGCACGATGAGTTGTCGACTTCCAGCCACAAAATACACATGTTTCTAGCGCAAGGTCAGCAGTAGTTCTCGCACACACACACACACACACATACATATAGACACACACTGGAACTCATATTCATAACTAACATTCGTTTTTGATTTTTTTGTTTTCTGTTGGACAGTTCAAGTTCCGTTGCCTTTTGGCTTCAGCGACACAAATTACGTGCCCGAGTCGCGTCGCGTCGAGTTGTTATGCGCATGCAAAGCCAACAAAGCAACAGCAACAGCCAGCAAGGCCACGCCCACCACAAGTTCCGACGCCTTGCTGTAGCGAAATGCAGCTAATTTTACTTTCGGCATAAAGCGGCAAAAGATGCGCCGTCGACTCGAGCAATTGTTAAGGCACCAGACGCATGCGCATGCGTCTCACGTAGCAGACCTCCCTCTGCCTCCTCTCTCTCTCACCTTCTTGCTCTCGCTGTCTGCCTCACTTACAGCTGCTGTTGCTGTGAAAGTTCTGTGGCTATGCGACTGCATAAATCTTTTTACATTTTAATTTTTTTTCCCCTTTACTTGACATTTGTATAGCGCCTAGATCGCAATCTGTTGTGGGCTTAAATATTTTATAAATTCATTTTTTATATTTTCATATACATATTTTTCTTGTCTAGTTAGCGCCGCATTTTTTTCCCACAACTCTCGCGCATTGTTCTAAAAGTGTCTCGCATAATTATAAAGATAATCAACGCAATGAAATACATTTTTTTTTCGTCTGCCTCTTCTTCTTCTTCTTGTTGTTAATAATAATGCAAAATATTCTCTCGCGGCGATTAACAACACTGAAAGCTGCTTTTTGCACACTGCCATAAAAATAAAAGAAATAAAAAAATTTCAAATATTATTGTCGAGTCATAAAATTAATTATGAATTATGAAAATGCATTTAATTTAGTTGGTCAAAGCGAGTCGCGCCGAGCTGGGCTGGATCAGCATTCTTTTGGCCACTTTAAATGCCGTCGAAAGTAAAATCGAAAACGTCATTTTTGTTTTTTGTTGCCAACTTTTGGTTTTCTTTTGGAGATTTAACAGCAGCAGACACTTTTCTCTGGCTCTTGTCTATTTATAGCTGGAAATCATCTTTATGGCTAATTTATTTGTTTTATAACATTTAAGCAATTAGTTTTTGCATATACCCTGTACTCATTGGGCAGAGGTGAGTTGTGTGGGTTTAATTTCTGTTTGTGGTAGTGTCTATAACGGCGAGCGGAGCAGGAGGTAATGGGAAATACTGAGTTCTAGAGACTAAATATAGCTAGATCTTGCCTTTTTTTTGTGTATATGAACTATATATGAACTAGTTGAACTTTGAAATTTGACTTGAAGCTAGCGAATGTCATTGCAGGACAGCTGATGTCTTTACTTAGCAATAGTTTTACCTATTGAAAACGCAGTTCCTGATATATATTAAAATTAATAGGTAAGTTAAGCAAGAGTTAGGACTGGTCTAAGAACTTACCTGTCTACCTAAGAACTTATACATCTTTGACTGGACTTGAACTAAAAACTAGCAAGATCTCATATATCATAGCTAGATTTCATATATCAGATTTCAAAGGCGCTGCTCAAGTTTGCTTAAAATGCTTGGGGGTTTTTAAACAGTTTTATGAAATCCATTTAAGTCAATATTAAACTTCAGTTGACGTGGATTAGCACGCACACTCAAAGAACTATGTGGAGTTAGCTAATATACGGTTTGCATGACTACTCCCATTATCCTTAACTTCTAAGAAATATGCATTTAGCTTATTTGCTGCTTAGAGTAAGTCCCTTCGGCTCAGGGCAACATAAAGTCGCGTAAATCCGCTTAAAAATGACTTTTCAGATATCATTCGTGTATTCCTTAACTTCTGCTAGTATTGTATTTAGAGCAAATAGAACAGATTAGAGCAGTATTTAATTTAGAGCACATTATAAATGAGAAGAGTTATGCTAGTATTATTTTTAGAACATGTATACTAGATTAAATAGGCATTCATTTTAGAACACATTCTGAGTGAGAAGATTTCAGGATAACATCCATTCGGCTTACATTAACAATAACAGTGCCATGTTATGCTATTAACAGCAGACCCTTCTAAAGCGGGGCTTTTGGGTATCTCTTAGTCATTCACTCCCGCTTGGTGTAATCTTGCTAGTTTTTTCATTGTAGTCTCAGCTTGATGCTTCACGCATCTACAGCAGCTGCTTCTTCTTCTTCTTCTACTGCTGCTGCTGCTACTGCGACTCACATAATGTTAATGCCGCATTATGAACGCCTTTGTCGTCACATTAAAACAAACATAACAACTACGTGACTAATTATGTTGATATCAAGCGTGTTTATACGCACTCATATATATCTATATCTATATATGTATATGTATGTCTATATCTTTTTTCGCTGCCTTTCTTCTGCTGCTATTAAGCGCTCTCAGTATGTGTGTGTGTGTTCGTAAAAGAAAGTGAAATTAATGTTAAGTGCGCGTATAACATGTTTAGTTTTGTTAGGGCTTAAAACTCTACACACATACACACTATATATATATCATACTATGTTTACATACATATCATGTTTTGTTCTGGTTTTTGCAAAACGTGTTTTGCATTTTATATTAATATGCTATAAACTATATTAACAGTCTGCTGTGAAATCTGACTCTAGATAAAACTAAATACTAGTTTTTTTTTTTTCTTTTTCTTCTCATTTTTCATTTGCTTTTAGAACATTTTTAATAGCTTTGTAATGAAAGTTCATTATGCGTGAAAATAATTTTTAATAAGTTTACTATAAAAGCTGAGGGTATTTTAATGTTTACGTAATTTTTAGCGCTTTTGTGCTTTATTGATTTTAGCTGTGTTTTCGTTGACCAAGAGAACAGTTCTCTGATGAAATTTCTTGGAAATGTGTGAAGGAAGCTTATGTACTTATAGTAGAAATATACTCTATATGTATGAAACACATGCGGAAATTCCTAGTTTCAGAAAATTTATTTGCTTTTCTACGAATTGTACATTTGCTTGTTTTTATTTTATAAGCAGATAATTTTAAGAGATGAATGAGGCTTAAAATAAGTCAATTTGTTCTTCTTTTCAATAATATCTCAAAATATTTAAGTTGCTTTTATTTTTATTAATATATAAAATACCCTCTATATATATATCTTGATTCGGTCAGTTTCCACTGCACTATGGGGAAAAATCCAAATTATCGGGTATTAATTAATAACTTAAAAACTAAGCCAGATTTTTTGATCCGGTTTTTGTATTATTAATATGTATACCATCAGAAATATATTTTAGAAAAATGGGCGTGTCACCGCCCACCCAAAAAAAATTATTAAAATTTTGTATTAAAAATTTTTTTTTTTTTTTAAGAATTTTGCTTGTTCATACTTTAAAATAATAATTTTAATTGAAAACAATCGAACTTTCATAAAATCGAAATTAGTTTTCTTCAGTTTCGAGTTCCAAATCAGCCAGAAATATTGATCCGCTAAAAAAATTCGGGTTCTTCAACTGATTTAATTGTGCCTTCAACTTTACATAATACAATACGTACAACTTCATTAGACAGCGACCTTTATGCTTTCAAACTCTTTTCTAAAGATTTGCCGAAGAAATAATCTGATCAGATGTATCCATTGTTAAAAACCATCAGCGAAATTATGGATTCTGCTCTCATGCTCTCATGCATGATGAAATTAGTCTGATTTATAGACCTGGTTGGGCAAATCAGACGCTTCCTTACCAAAAAAGCCTACAGGATGAACAGTACTTTCCATAATCTGCCTCAAATGAACAATTATTTTTATAAACATTTGCTGTCATAGGCAGTCATTCATAGTTGTCAGCTAGTTTTTTGTTCCTGCTGCATTTCTTCCATTTGTAATTTATATTTTGGCAAAAAAAGCGGCTTTTGCTTTTTTAATATCATTTATAAGTTGAATCAATATTAGTCTTATTTAGTTTCAAAATCACAATTACTATTTCTTGGTTAGAGTTGCCTTTTTCATTGAGCCAAATATCACACAGGTCAGCTCATAGTCACCTGCTAAAAATTGATTTGCGCCGGTTGTGCGCAAAAGTGCACATTGAGACAAAGGCACTAAGATCCCAATTGATTACTCTATAACATGCAATTGGAATTACACTGGTGCGCCCTGGTGGCTGTTTTATATGTCTTTGCAAAGTTTAATTTTATTTACAAGAAATGAAATTTGACAACATTTGCTAATTATACAATAAATGATTAAAATAAGTTCAAACATCAATTGGTTTTTAAGCCAACGCATAGTAGAAGCCCTAAAAATTCATATCCTTTTTAAATTTCTCAAAAATAATGTCTGGTCATTGAATAACGATGATTTGAAAATCGGCTAACACAAATTGTAAGCTGAAGGCAAATGCTTTTCGAAGATAACAGCTGACTTTAACAGCTGTTAGGCTTAACAGTGGACTGTTATTCAACATTTTGGGTACAGTACCTTAAAGTTTGGAGTTTTATTAAGATGTTAACATAAAAAAATTATAAATTTTCATACTTCGCAAAAATGACTAAATACCCGAAAAACGGCAAAATTCCCCATAGTGCACTGCTGCCATAACTGACCGCAACTCCGTAGATAATATCAGCTACTCGCATCTATTTCTCTCATTTGTATATCAAAATTTCAGTTCATTAACCTTTCTTAACGAGCATGGCTGGCAGTTGGTTTTATGCCAAAAAGTCTGCCCAGTTGCCATGAGCTTTCCTTTTCTATATGTCGCCCAGTCAATTTATGGCCGCAATGTTATTTACCTTTTTGGAACCCAGTCAAATGAAAGTGATAAATTTTGTGCGATACGCAGTGAGAATTTTCACCAAAAAAACCAAAAAAAAAAACGAAAAGAAAAAAATTACTACAAAACAAAGCGAGCAACACATTAAAAAATAGTTGCACGTAATTTAGTACATGACAACAACAACAACAACAAGAAAAGCGGCAAAAGCAACAGCAACTGCTACCTGAAAGGCAAATGCGACCGAGCTAATAAAAAGAAAAGTGATAAAAAAAAGTGACAAAAACAACAACAACAAACAGTAAGAAGGTAGAAATGTTGCAGTGGAGCTTAACTGACTGCATGATACGCGCTCAGAGTTGAAAAAAAGGGAGAGGGAGAGAGAGAGTGAGAGAGAGAGAGAGAGAGAGAGAGAGAGAGAGAGAGAGTGGGAGAGAGAGAGAGAGAGAGAGAGAGAGAGAGAGAGAGAGAGAGCTGTGTGATAACAGAAGTTGATATATGCCAAGTCTGAATGAGGGATCTATAACTCTAACTCTTATCTCTATAGCAACTCAACAATAATCAATCATAATATTAGGTTAGTAGCCGCTAGATTTATATCTCGATATATAGGAATCGATAGTTAACTATTGTGCTATCCTCTTCTAATTCTTATATCTATAATTCTCTATATTTTTTGCTAATTTAATATTATTTAAATTCTTGTTGAGTAATAATAACATTATCAAGTATCGATAGATTGATGGTCACGCATCGACAGACTTATATTTATGTATCGATATGACATGATTAGATATACCAACTCTCTACTTATTTCAAGCAATCAAAATACTTCAGAGCAATAAACTAATACACTCGTTCTTCACTTGCTGGGCGAGCATAGCAAAGCTGAAAAGTAAATAAAACCAAATACTTAATGCAAATGCCGTGTATTGCATGAGAAATGCGAAAAGATTGAAATTAGCCTGGGACGCAATGCCGCAATCGAAAGTGCATAATAAATTAATTGTAATGGCGTTTAATTTCGCTTTTCAAACTAATAAAATGCGAGGCGCAGCATTTATGATGAACGAGGCTTGAAAAACTTGGCTCGGTCAAGCGGGGCGTATGCGTAATTTGTGTTGGAACTAAATATAGAAGCGAACCCAAACTGCTGTTAGATTGAATAAAAATCGTATATTTCAAGCTGTCAAAGGCAATTTAAGCTGAAAGGCAAACACATACACCGACTGCTGTGCCACCCACACACACACACACACCCACGCACTGCTATATAAACTGATGTGCGGTTTTGGTTTCATGGCTTACGGTTTTGATTGCTGCCATCGCTCAATTGATTTTCCACTAATGCCATCGATTGGCACAAACCGAAATAAAAGTGAAATGCAAAGTATTAAAAAATATACAAACACATACACACACAGACATACATACACAGACATATGCACACTCGTTCGTGTGCAAAATAAACAATTTGTGCAGCGGCATTATTTGACATGAAATTGAATCGCATCGCAAATAAGAATCCACTCATATTATTCAGGCCAAAAATAGCAGTAGAAAAATATCATAGAGCACTGAAATGGGATTAGTTGCGGCTCTGATTCATTCGGCAGTGTGTTAAATAGTCGTTGTTTATTTTTTTCTATTCCTTTTTCTCTGTTCTCTCATTATGTGTTTATCAAGGCGAAAAGTGAAAAGCGGCATAAACAGCCGCAAGCAGATTAAGTTGACGGAGAACAAAAGAGCTGGACAACCAAAGCCGATGTGCCTGATGGTAGACATATATAATATATCTCTATATATATGTAGCATAACTATTGTAACTTAGAGAGCTGTCAAAATTGTTTTGAATTGATAAGCCGGCGAGCACAATAAATCTTTGTAGCTGCCTCACCTTGAGGGCATACAATTTATTTGGTTTGTTCGCACTTTTCAATTTTTGTTTTTTGTGTGAGCTGTGACACATTCTCTATATGTGTGTGTGTGTGTGAGAGAGAGAGTGTGTGCGTGTTTGTGTGTGTGTGTGTGGTTGGCCACCTATTTGCGGACAGTTGGTTAACTCGCGCTAGCTGCATTCTATACGCCGCCTCCTCCTCCTCCTGCTTCTCCTCCTGCTCTCTCGTTCGCATAAATGTCAAATGCACGAAACAAATAATTTATTTGCCTGCAACACGAGTTGTCTTTGGTATATGCAATCGAACAATTTCCATCAGGAGATATTCTACGCGTAATTGACCGAAGCAACTTTAGGCTGATATTTTAAAGGGTATATACAGTGTAGAGGGTGTATATGGTATAAATCGGATTATGGTATGTACTATATAACACTATAGGGATTAGTATAAACAGAGTTACATCAATTTATAGATATCTCGCATATGCTATTCTCTTGAGGCTTCTCAAGACTCATGCGACTACCTGATGTCAATAATGGTCTAAAATTTAGTTCAACTAAGTAAAATTTTATTATTTATCATAGTAGTTTAATGAAACGAATGGATATTTATATTATAAAGAAACAAGAAGAATTAATTGATCTTAATCTGAGTATAATTTTTATTTTTCTAGATATATCTTAAATTATATAATTTAAAATCAATTATATTAAATTAAAAGTTTTACTATATTTTATAAAATTTGATATAAATTAAATGCATTTTTTTTTAATAAAATAATTTTCTGAATCCCGAGCAGTTTATTATTTAAAGACTTTCTTTACTATATCTTAATTAATTTATTATTATTTTGATTAATTGTTCTTTTCTCACTTAAGTTAAACTCTAAAATTTAGTTTAGTTAAGCTGTCAATACCTGACAACTATTATATATTAGTCAATATTTAAATTTTTATTTGGCATCATTAACAGAAATCAGATTTGCAAAAGAAATCCATTTGAATATTAGGTGCAAATTTTTAATATTTTATCACGCTCAAATATTTCATTTGCCATTTCATTTTGTTTGTGTAGCTGGCGGAAGTGTCTAATGAATTTTGCATGTAATTTTCAGGCCATATAAATAAATGACTGCATTTAAATTTAAATTTGCAATAAATGTTATAAACAAAAACCAAATCTCTACAAAAAAAAAAAATCAATAAAACGTAATTCATTTTATTTGATTTTCATTTATTTATATGTTTTGTTCCTCAGTGATTTAGAGTTTGGCAAAAAGTCTGTTGCTCTCTCGCTCTCGCTCTATCTCTCTCACTCCCTGTCGGTTGGCTGGCCAGCAGAGTTACCTTGTTGCAACGCTAATTAGCGTTAGTCAACACTGGCCAAACCGCACACCGAAACGTGTGCGCCGTGCGAAAAGAACAAAGTGGGGCGAACTAAAATCTGCGCTAATTTGAAACTTGAAATCTGAACTAATGAAGATTTAAGCAGTTGCAGCTGCAGCTGCAGTCAAATGAATGTGGCTGCGGCGACGGTGCAGCGGCGGCTCAGCTCTGCAAATCTCCAATGAAAAAACACACAAAAAAGAAAAAAAAAAAAATGGAAAAGCAAAAGGAAAGCGCGCATGAAACGGCGTCCAAGGAGCCAAGCGCAAACGTAGACCCCACGAGAGCAAATGCATTATTAATAAATGAAAACGTTGCGCGTGTAGATTGCAATTTATGTATGCATGTGTGTGTGAGAGAGAGAGGATATATAAGTGTGTGTGTGTGTGTGTATTTGCCCCAGTGAACGTGCAGTTCATGGACAATGCCAGCTTGAATAAGATGTCCTTTGTTGTCTCTCACTCGCTCTGGCTCTTCCTCTCTCCCTCTCTCTCTCACTCTCTGTCTCAGTCTGTCTCTTTGCGCGGACATCAGCTTGTGTGCATCGTTGCTTTTCCGGTGTGAATTAGCGTCGAGTGCCACATGCAATTTCCTGTTGTTGTAAATTGCAGTAGCAGCAAACAGCAGCAGCAGCAGGAGCAGCAGCAGGAGCAAACAGGAGCAGCAACTGCATTTCTTGTGCTGCCTTTAATTGCACTTGCATTGACGTTGTTTTATGGCGCGTCGCGCTTTAAATTGAACGCACTTAACACACACACACACACACGCACACACGCACACACAAAGGCAGCTGCAAATCTTCGGTGTGTTGTCGTTGTTGTTGTATCAGCATTCAATTTGCTTGGTTTTTAGCCAACGTGCTGCGCTCAAAGCTCAAAACTAGCTGCTTGCTAAAATTTGCTCAGTTACTTTTGTGCAATCCCCAAATCCCAGTTCAATTTTATCTATGTATCTATCTGAAACTACTTGGCAAATAGAAGCAGAACTGGCAGCTAGCTACGAGTAGGAGGAGTCGCTGCTGCAGTTGCAGTTAGCAGCTATTGCTGCTGCTCCTGCTCCTGCTGCTGCTGCTGCTGCTCCTGCTGCTGCTGCTGATGCTGCTCTGTGCGCTGCCTTCAATGAAATTGTTGACGTAAATGGACAACAAAGCTCGGCACTCAGCTGCGTTTCTATACCCTATTGTGTGTGCGTGTAATGGGTGGCATAATTCTGTGTGTAAAAGGCGGCAGGAGGCGGGGCAGAAGCTATGTAGGATATAGGAAGCTGTACAGGATGATGTGGTAGGACGAGCAAGCTAACTCTGTCTGTGCATTGGCTTGGACTCCATTTAAATACACATATTGTATTACACCCTGGACAGTACTGGTTTACTATCGATAATAATTAATCGATAATATTTTGATATGCTCAGTTAGGCAACTCTTTAAGCCGATTCTCTCTCTGGGAACTTCAAGTTCAATGGAATAAACTGAATGAATGTATTATATTTCGGTAGACTTTTATATCGCATATTGCAAATATTTAGTAGTAGAAACGTGGACATTCATACAGCCTTTTAAATATCATTATTATGTTCTGCAAAACTTCATTAAGCTGATAGAACCTCAACCTTAACTCAAGTCAGGCCCGAGGATATGTGTTAGTCGAGCAGGCTCATCTATCTCTTACTTTTTGTAGCTTTTTTTCTCTTGCTCGACTGCCTGCCACGCCCCCTAAGCTAGCCAACATCCCCTGCCCCTGAAGCAGAAAAAAAATGCACGGTTCGTTTAATAGCAGCGGCTATGAAATTCATGTTTATTGCATTTTGCATGGCTGCCATATAAACGCAGTCACTTTGATCACACAAATAGGAGTGTATGTATGTATATAAATGTGTATATATATATGTATATACTGTGGACTCTATCTAGATATGCATAGCATTTATATAGAGCAGTGCAATTCAAAAGCTTGGCGCTAGCTTAATTTTTGATTTCATATTTTTATTTTTATTTTATTTTTTTGTTGCTTTGATTTTGCTGCCTCGTTTTTTAGCCCTATTTCTTTTTTCTCTTTTTTACAGCAAGAGTTTTGCTGACCACAAAAGCCGCAAAGCAGCAGCCGCTGCCTGCTGCTGCCTTGAAATCTACCTTTGTAGCTGGGCAAACAGACTTGATTGGCTAGCTGGACGTGCGACCTCCATGGGTACGTAATTAGTGCATGCGATATGCCTTTGCTGCATACATGTATATGTATATAGATAGACTGAAAGAGAGAGAGAGAGAGAGAGAGAGAGAGAGAGCGAGAGAGAGAGAGAGAGAGAGGGATCTCTGTGCACTCACTCTCTTTTGTTGGCACAGATTGATGCCAGTTACTTGGTTGAGCAAGTCGTACTCAAACCTCTCCACTTTTTCCTTTATTTAGTTATATGCAGAGCTGAGTAGACCGCATGCAAATATGCAGTAGATGCAGTAGATATTGGTGCACTTTCCGTTCGATAGGTAGCTGCTGCACGTTGCGTATACGCAATGTGCTGCTAGCAATACGCAGTCGACTGTCAATAGAGCCTGGCGGCAAACCGATTCCAGCTCACCGACAACTCGGCTGCTCGGCAACTGTCTGCTGCAGACGCTAAGTGGCAATCGATTTGTATCCTTGTTCCTTATCCTGCTACCAATTTCGCCCGGTTACAAGGAAAGCATTTGCGTGTGCAGCAACTGCCTCAGTTACCTCTAGCTTGCCAGCTTGGCTTTAGATAGTAACAACAACATCATCATCATCATCATCATCATCATCTCAGTAAACGTCATCATCACCTCTCTTTGGCTGCACATTTTGCAATGCATCCCCAAGGGACGAAATGATGCACAAAGCGAACATTTCTCGCACAGTTTCGCTTTATCCACACACTCTGCTCTGGGTACGATAATCAGACGCCTTGTTTGCTGCACTCGACAGCGACCAGTGCATTAATTTAACATACTTTGCCTTTCTGCCAGACACTTCCAACACTTCGATTCACAATCATCAACGCTTTCATGAACTTAAAGTTGCACCGTTGTGAAATCTTTTACATATCAGTTCGATTTGGCTGTGAAATGTTGTTTATCAAAGCTGAATTATAGTTAAGGGAGTTGTGTTTCGTAGAGGGAGAGAGAGCCAGAGAGAGAGAGAGAAAGAGAGATTTTTCCATGTTCTTCAAGAAAATAGCAAATGTTGACAGTTTTCGTATGTGGAATATTGAGGGAAATTTCTGTATTGAATATAGGTAATATTCAGTTTAATAAAGGGCAAAATTTCTATATATATATACATATTTTCTCTATATATACATTTTTGGATTATTCATATGAATTCAAGTTGAGAAATTTCTCATAGCTGCTATTTCCCATATAATTGAATTCCTAGAGATTGATCAATGCCTGCGGCTCAAAATTGAACAGCTGGTTGTAAAAATTTTGCAGGAAATTTGAGTTTTGTATAATTGTGTAAAATAGGTGAAACATGATTTAATGCAGCTCTTTTCGCTCGAAGCTCTGAATGAAAAATTATAAATCTTTCCACGAATCTCTGTTAAGGTTGAATTCAGCGAATTTTGAATGGCAGTCAAAATGAAATTTAAAAGTTGATTATACTCAAATTGGAATTGAGTTGGGCTTAAAGTTTACAAATCTACTATAAATAAAGATTTCTAAATATTTATAGTATATATATAAACTTGAGCAAATTCTCGCTCTTTGGTTTGTCGTTCCACTTTGTAATTTAAGTCAGGTTTATTGATGCCGCAATTAAGCACTTTATATATAACTTTTCTTTTTTTCTTAACCCCATTTCCAACTGATGAAAGGCGAAACCATTTTCTTTGTATTTACGCAAGCCACAAGAGCAGCCGATAATGCCTATAGAAGGGCAAGGAGAGAATGAAAGGGAGACAGAGAGCAAGAGAAAGAGAGAGAGAGAGAGCGAGAGTATAAGGACACACCTCGAATCCTTGAGGCTCACGCGCACACCAGTAGCAATTAAAAATGTTGTTTGTATTATCAACTTGTGCGAGATTGTTATCCAACAATGATGACAACAGGATCATAAAATATATATATGTGTGTGTATATGTTTAACATGGGAATTTCCAGTTGGGGCAGGTTTAGTGGCCGCTTTTATGTATTCTAATTTCGGGTTTTATGACCACTTTTGGTCTCCCAAGCATTAAAATGCCGACATTAATCAAATGCCGAATTGGCAAATGTAACAGCTCATTTATATCAAGCGAAAGAGATGGTTGGAATTATGCGAATAGTTTAAAGTTTCTTGGCTAATTTATAAAAACAAAAAACTGAATCACTTGAAAAAGGCAGAGCAAGAGAGAGGGAGAGAGAGAGAGTGAGATAAATGCAGTTGGCAGCGTCGATAAATTCATTTCTTTGCCAAGGAAATAACTCAATAAAAGGCAGGGCTTGAATGACAAGAAGTTGGCAAACTTTAAGATAAGTATAAATGCCCTTAGATTTCAAGACAATAAATTAATAGGGGCCAAGCAAGCAAAAACAGAGGGCAGAGGGAGAAAGAGAGAGGAATAGCGGGCGAGAGAGAGAGAGTGAGAGAGTGAAGGCAGCCAAGCAAAAGCGCAGTTAGGAATTTAATTTCGAGCGTTGTCATTAAACGAAATGCAGCAAGAAATGCAGGCAGACAGAGTGGCAGTAAAAGACAGAGATGGGGCGAAAGTTGAACTGAGTGAGACAGTGAGAGAGAGAGAGAGAGAGGGGGGAGAGGGGAAGTGAGACAGGCTGGCGCACTTATCGTGCTGCACTTAACAAGCTAACAAAGATTTTGCACATATTCAATGGAGTTGAACAAGCAAATAAATTTCATTTCAGTCAGCCCAGGGCGCCCGAAAAAAGCATTCAATCAAACACAGTGAACGTGGAGCTGTGGGCGTGGCAGCTTAAAAGTCAAATGGCGCACAAGTGCCATAACAATGAGCAGAGCAGCTGGAGCAGCGTCCGGCTAAGTCAAAAGAAAACGAAACGAAACGAAACGAAACGAAACGAAACGAGAGAAGCCAAAGCGACGTCCTTTGGGGACATTACACCAAATCGCTTGTAATCAATCAGCAGCAAATTAAATTCCAAGCAGATTAACTATGAAAATTGTGCGCCGCATTGCATACGCTGCAGCTACGACTGCTCCTACTACTCTCTCACTTCCTCTCCCTCTACCTCTCCCTCTCTCACTCTCTGGCTTTGTCAATATGGCCGCGTTGCTTCATCGAAATAAAGTCAGTCTGACTGAGCAAATTAATAACTTTTGGCCAGCAGCAACAGTAACAAAACAAAACAAAACAAAACAAAAAATAAGTCAACACAATATGCAACGCCCACAACATGCCGCCCGCCCCCCTGCTGATGGCAATTTCTCACACAGCTCGCGTCACCATGGCGGCCATCATGCGGGCGGCCATCAAGTGTGTGCGTGAGCTGAAAAATTTTTATTGCATACATTTGAGCAGTCAGCATAATTTCTCACTTGACGCATCAAGTTTATTAGGCGTCGGCACGCAGCAAAAACCCAACCCAACCCAAACCAACTCAAGCAAACCAAAAACTGTGTCGTTAGCCAACACTGGCGGCGGCGCTGCTAACTGTATTTTGATAAATTTCCATGCGACATGTGTGGGCCACAAATGAAACGGAACCAACTAACCTAACTGTATATGGAAAAAGGCTAAGCAGGCGCTTCATTTGTTGTGGCAGTCTTATACAGGTGTAGTCCATGTCTATGTGTACGTATACAGGTGTAGTCTATTGCGTCAAATTTCCATAAATAGATTTTAATTAAAAGTTTTTTTTTTTTTTTTTTTTTTTTTTTTTTTTAATTTTCTTTCTATATTATTTAAGTTCATTGGTCTCTTTCGGCTGGGTTGGCTAGACAACTTTGATGTTTCGTGTCGTGGAAATTTTCAGAGACATTTTTATTTGATCGCAATTATAAGTTTGTGCGAGCTCAGTAAGGCGCTTAGATGTTGGATTGTGTTATAATGTGTTATATATAGACGATATTTTTTTTATTACTTTTTTCGATGGTTTAGGTTTGTTATATTGTGCTATAATGTGTTATATAGGCTGTGATTTATTAATTTACTGTCTTATAATATATTACATTACGTAGCTTTTTGTTGGAAAGTGTTATATTCCATTAACTTGAATTGCTTTATTTAAGAAAGTGTTATAATATGGTAATGAAGTGACTTTGTGCCATGAATTTTTCTGTAGGCTCTTATGGTATTATATGGTGTAAATTAAGTGGCTTTGTGTGAAACGAATTTAGATTATTTTCTTATTCATATTCTGTGATATGACTGTTCTAATGCCATATGCTCAATACAAATTAAGTGTTATACCTGGTTTTTTGAGTTATATTTCTTTGCACTTATATTTATACTTTGCTTTTGAGCTGGTAATTTCTACTGTTATATTTCGCTCTTCTGTTATATTTTGTTCAACTGAGTCTGGTGTTGACCATACCATACTATTATGTAGTCAAAAACAGTGTAACTGACTATTATATTGTGTTATGTACTGAATGACTGTTATATTCTGTTATACTCTAATATGTTGTTCACATTTCCCATTATGCTATCATAATTTATTCTATGATGTGTAGTTGCTGTACTGTGTTGCCTAATCTGGCATACTACCTGTTTTACTATCTGTTATACTACCACATATAACTTTAATATATTTTCATATTTTGTTATATTGTAAAAAATAGAGTTTTATACTGAATTACACCCAGTTAGAAGCTGTTATATTCTGTTATACTCAAACGGAAGGTAATGGATTTTCACTGGTCTTTCAGTTATGGTTAAGGTAGTTAGTAGTTATGATTAGAGGTGCAGCCAAAATCTACATAATCCTTATTTGATTTTCTCCATCTAAAGTTGTTATGCTGCCCATCGTACTCAAGCGCTATCGCTTGGCCAATTTAAGCCACAAGCTCGGTCACAATTTTCGGGTGTTTTATGTGATTTGCTCTGTGCTAGATGCGTGGCTCCTGAGATGCTGCTGTCAAGCGCTTAATATTCCAACATAAACAGTTTATTTTAATGCCTTCTGTGGACACGCCCCGGCCACGCCCACGTCCATGCCCATGCCCATGCCCATGCCCACGCCAAAAAGCTCATAAATAAAGCGACTAAACTTGGTCTCGCAGACAGGCGAACCTCAGAGACAAGTCCGAGAGAAAGATGATGAATTGTGTTGATGACTCATTTGGGAGCATTCTTTTGCGCGTTGCTTTTGCTTTTGCTTCTGTACTTGCTCTTCTTCTTTATCTATATATATTTCTGCGTAGTCGCCATCCCATTCGCTGTCGTGCTTTGTATTTTGTTTTGGAACCTATTTTTTCATTTCGTCTCGCTGTCAGCTGGCGCCCATTTCCCGTTTATTGGGTAATTAGTCTAATTAACGCGCAGTTGTTCAAAGGATTAAAAAAACAAAATGAACCTGAACTCGTGCTACGCACTTCGCTAATTAAGCTTTGTATCAAAAGATTTCTTCTCGTTACCTACATTTCGTGAGGATTTTGGTCGATTGAAGAGATTTGTAAAGCTTTCGCGTTTTGTCTCTCCCTCTCTCCCTCTCCATCTCTCTATCTGTATATGCTGGTCGTATGTTAGGTATTCAGCTGTGTGACCCGATTTTTATGACATATATAAAAAGTGGAATTTGATTTCCTTTGTAAATAGTTGAGCACTCGCTCACTTGGGTCCTTTGCCGGCTGAACAATGCAGCAAATAATAAAAGTAAGGAAAAAGAAAACGAGAAATTCTCATTCAGAGTGGGGCATAAAAGTCAAGACCTTTTGCCATTGGGGCGTAGTTTTTTAAGTGCAACTTAAACTGCGACTCGGCACTAAATCAAAAGTTTAAAGAAAGCAGCTCAATGTCCAGGGCCAGTTTGCTTGACTCAGCAATTGCTGCAGTCGCTACGTGAGTAACTACGACCAAGAATTTATGCACTCGCCGCATGCCAACAGACACACACACACAAACACACACACCGTTACAGTTACAGTTACAGTTACAGATACAGGTAAGGGCGGAAGTTCGTGGCCCATAATGGCTCAAATCTGAATTATGCGGCAAAATGCAAAAAAGTAAAACTATCAAGAGCCTTTGGTTGGTTCGTCCGTTCGTTCGGTTCGTCCTCTTGGCAGGCAATGGAAATGACATGCGGACATCCGACATAGGTCAGAAATCAGCATGCTAAGCACTGTGGCGCCATCTAGCGGCATCGTTTGCCAACTAACCATTTGGACAGTTTAAGACACCTGCCTTCTCCTGCACCTGCTCCGGCTCCTGCTCTTGCTCCGGCTCCTGCTCCTCCTCCCTGCGTCCTAACTTTATCAATTATGCAAATGGCAAATTTAACACCTCAACTACGTGCCACATACGAGTGCGGCTGCCTGGCCTGGCTATGCCGTGGCACACCATGCCGCTCGGCTGGACGTCGCGTCGCCTGCGCCCATAAATCTTTGACTGCAACAGCGCGGCGCAGCGAAAGCCGCTGCAATGAATTTTCAACTACTTTTCGCGAAGTTTTTATGCGCGCTCAAGACATTCATAAAGAGAGTATACTGGCTTCTATTCTATATGAACTTGAACGATTATTGAAGTTGGAGATTTGGAAGCTGGAGACAATATACTCGAGTGAAGCATTGTCTGATTGGGTTTTAGGAGTCCTTAAATACGCCCATTTGAAGGCGGGGCTATTCAAGATTAATAAAATTTTTTTTTTAAATATATATAGATTTGTTAATTAGGTTTTGAATATATACTGAAGTATACGATCTTTGTTTACGATCAAGCATGATAGGAAGAAAGGTTGGACGGAAGGAAGGAAGGAAGAAATTGGAAGTGAAAAATCGAGAATATTTAAGCAGATTTGTAAAATATACTTATGTGGGGGATCGTAAGCTATGATCCAGCATGGAAAAAGTTAGGAATAATGAAAGGAAATAAGTACAGCAAATGGAATGAAAGGAAGGCTATAAGGAAATGTGGTAGGATGGAGGTATGGACGGAGCTAAGAAGAAAAGCAAGCTAGAACGGAGCCAATGAGAATGCAAACTGAAATTGTCTATCCAGAGTTCGAGCTACAACTGGTCCGCCTATAGCTCTGCAATAAAAATAATGTATATGCCTCTCTTAAAGTGATTTCATTATATATCACCGACGTGATTTCAGCTCATAGTCTTAGAGCTAGGCAATGCTGTTAGCTCATTG
Source organism: Drosophila mojavensis (assembly GCF_018153725.1). Lineage (NCBI taxonomy): Eukaryota > Metazoa > Arthropoda > Insecta > Diptera > Drosophilidae > Drosophila > Drosophila mojavensis. The sequence continues at coordinate 3,100,846 of NW_025318906.1, read as the reverse complement.
CTGAGCTTCTCAATTCCCTCTATGACACATCTTGATAAATCACAATATATTCACTTAATAATCAATTTGAGCTACTCTCATACCATAGACGGGTATTTGGCAGTCAGGCATGTCCCAATAAAATACTTTTATTTGCTCTTACTTTTTTTTTTTAAGTTTAAGTGCTGCTGTTTAATTTTACGTCGCTCTCAAAGTCCGGATATCACGGCAAAGTGGATTTTTCCGTCAAGTATAAAAGCAAAGTTCACATTTGTAATTAAGGCGGGGTTAAGGTGCGAAGCGGGTTGGACAAGCGAGTGCGCGGGGCGTGGCAGTGACATCGTTCGAGGGCGTGGCATATTGCCACTCAAGTGCAGTGTATTTTATGCGCAAATGAAACACAAATGCCCAGCGGCCTATTAATTTAAATGCGAAAACGAAAAAAAGTGCGCAAAAATGAAGCAAAAGAAAAAAAAAAAAAAAAAAAAAAATCATAACATAAACGAAGGACAAAGCAAAATTTGTGTGGCATACCCTGGTGAAGTGTGGCTGAGTGGGGTATGCTAGGGTGGTTCGAATTTTGTTTTGTTCGATTACTGAATAGTTGAAACGAATGAATCAATAGAAGGAGTCGTTTATATTCTGCTGAATACCATAATACAAAAATAAATCTGTCATAAGGAATAAAACTTTTTGGAGGCACTTTGGCAGCTCAAAGGAACGATTCGGGAAAAATTCAAAAGAACTAATAGCTTAAGAACAGCTGAATACCTCTGGAGAACGAATTGTAAGCAGCTTAATAGCTTTCATTAAACAGACTTCAAAATCTAAAGCAACGATTCAATTCGGAGCACTTTAATAGCTCAAAGGAACTAGTTGTTTATGAACAGCTTTATGATGCTATTCGTAACTGATTAGTTCTTTTCAATTTTTGCTGCTATGAATAGTATGATAGATCCAAAGAACGTGTGATAAAAAACAAACAAATCATTCAGTTTTAGATGGATTCGTTCGTCAGCAGTTGAACTAATCGCTTATGAGCAGCTGAATAATTTAAAGAACTAATTGTTCATACAAAGAACTAGTACTTATTCACATTCGCTGAACTAACTGAGCAAATGTTTATGCTTACAGTTCATTTAATCAGTTTAGCAATACAGTTGAATTGATTCCTCAACTGAACTACATACTTGTTAACAAGATAAGGAAATTTCTCTACAGAATATCTTCAAGTCGGAAAGTCTGCTCTCTGCTTCTTCTCACTTGATTTTTATATATGCTTAATAAAGCTTCAATGTTTTCTTATGTTTTTTGCTTGCACAAGCATATTTCTTACCTACACTCAGATGATATATGCATAAATATGTATGTGTGTATGCATGACACACACACATGCGATATCTTGGCAAATGACAGACTCCAATTTCGACTCCGACTTCAACTTTTTGCCCGTCAGCTGCTGCTGCTGCTGCGCTCAGCATAAAATGCCTTTGCTTATAATATTAAAATAGCCGGAAGCGGAAATTCGAAACGCCAATGCATGTGTGTATATCTGTATGTATGTGTGTGTGCATACTCTTTTGCATATTTGATTTCATGTGTGAAAGAGAGAGAGTGAGAGAGAGAGAGGCGGGGGCAGAGAAACTGAGCCCCTTGCATGTCACAAAGCATTTGATAAAAGTTGCATGCAAGCGCCGTTGGCTACTTTGGACTGTGTCCATCAGTTCAGCCAGCCACTTGTACACACACACACACACACATACACTTGCACACTTATAAAAATCGTTGTTATTGTTGTTTATTTGCACGTACTGTAACAAATTATAAGTGCCGCATGTCGAAGGCTTCCTTGCTCTGTCGTCGTCGTGCAGCTCTCAACTTGTTTGCATAACAAACACGTGCAACAGAACCGGAAAAGCAGAACGGGATACTGAGAGGGGGAAAACTGAAAAATAAGTGAAAATAAGAAAAGGCAGTGTTTGTTTTTCATAATGAGCACTCAAGAGCTGGAGGCAGCTTCAAGCAGTGCTTGGTTCAATGACTGCAAATTGGCCAAGCAGCCAGCCAAACAGGCAGCCAGCCAGCCAGACATGCCAGACTGCCTACATGTAAGCCGAGTGTAAGCGCCCTTTGTGCTAGGCCGAAAACCCTTTATTGGCCATTTGCATTTAGCCAAGCTAAGCTTGACTTGACTTGGCTTTGGCAAGGTCATTACAAATGTCAAATGTCGTGGCTGCCTACGCTCACCCACACAAACATGCATACGCACACATGCACACACTCACAGTGACATTGATGTTGAGCGCGTCAATTATGTGTGGCACAGCGATATGCAAGCACTGCACACCCAAGAGACGCTCATTAGTTGGCAGCATGTCAGCTAGATATCTGCATGCGTGTGTGATATCTGCATGTATGCGTTTGTGTGTGTGTGTGCAAGTTGGTTTTCCGTTGCATATTCCCGAATGTGATGCACCTACAATATCCTGTTCATTAAAATTAATGATTTCGATTTAACCTGCGCACACACACACACACAAACACACATGTCAAGGCATGTTCAAGGCTGCAGCTGCAGCTGCCTCTGCTCTGTGCTTTGCTCTAATGAGAATTGAATATTAGGTAACTGTTATACACAAATATAAATATATATCTATATATTCTATGTATATATATCTGCACATGTATTTGCATAAATGCATCCGCTGCTCAACTCAAATGGATCGCATTACCATCTTCGGGGAGCGCCTTGATGTATGCAAAGCTATTTGCATTGCCATGGCCAATGCATTGGGCAATTGCAATTGCTTTCAGTTTAATTGTTTTGTATTTGGTCTTGCAGTCTTGCAGCAATATTTATGCAGCCTCAGTAAATATATATTAATTAAATATTATGCTATAAGGTCAAGTTTGGAAATCGTATGGGGCCGTAGTTCGTTTGTCTTGGCTTAATAATGAGTTCATTAAGCTTTAATGGCCATTAGTAGATGATTATCAAAGTTCAGGTAAATCATGTCAATTACATAACAATCCATTTCGGTAAATATGTTTTGCAATATATACATATAGATTGCTGGCAATATTCTGGCTAAGCATTTGGCTAGCAAGTAAGTGGGCCATTGAAAATGAGGAAAGCTGCCGAAGACACTCCACTCCGGGAGGTCCTTATTGCATGAAGGTAATCATGTCGAGATAGGCCTCTTTTGTCATAATACGAACATTGAAAGGTTCAATAAAATGTTGCTTATATAATCAGCTCAGCAATGCTGCTTATCAGCTCTAAGATAAGCATATTAGCATAGCGTGACGGTTGAGACTTTGATTTACATATACATACTCAAGGAGAAGTATTTATAATTTATCGTCCCTCTCTATCTGTCTCTTTTTAACTCGCTTCTCTGTATGTATGTATCAGTACTTATCTACCACTCTCTATTATACATATATCATTATATTCCTTACCCTATATCTTTCTTTTTCGTGTAGATGCCTCTCCATTATATTTTTCTCTTTTTCCTCACCTATCTCCTTCTCTGTTTCATTATCTCTCCTTGTCAATATCTCAACTTCTCTATTTGCCTCACGGTCTCGTCCTTAAACTGTCTCTTTCTGTTTTGTATATAATTATGTCTATCTATCTGCCTCTCTCTTACTCTTGTTCTATTTAGCGTACTATCTGGTTATCATATGTTTCCATTGCCTCCTTCTTTCTCACTCACTATCGAGCTCTCGCTCCCTCTCATTATATCGAAGACAGGCCATTCTTCTTCTCACCCCCATTTTTTCTCTATATGTCTTATGTCTCCTTCTCTCTCTTTCTTTTTACATTTTTCTCCCTCTCACCTTCTCATCTTCTGATCATCACCTTCTCACCTCGCTCTTCTTGGTGTCTCTCACTCTCTGTCTTCTCCTTCTTCTCTCTCTCTCTCTTTCTCTTTCTCTCTCTCTCTCTCTGTCTTCTACTTCTTCTCGATCTCTCTCTCTCTCTCTCTGTCTTCTACTTCTTCTCGCTCTCTCTCTTCTCGTTGTTCATTCTCTCTCTCCCTCTCATTCTCTAGTTATCACTCTCACTCTCATTTCTCTCTCATTCTATTTCTCTCTCTCTCTCCACCTCTTCCACTCCTTATCTTTCTCACTCGCCTCACGCTCTGCTTGACCAGTTAAAACACAAGCAAAGCCAACTTTGTTTATCTCTCAGCCCTTAATTAAAATCAAGCGCTCTGTTCAAGCAAAAGCCATAATAAATACTTATGCTCTACTCAATTTATATATTCATGGTCTCTCAGGGTTGTGTTTCATCGTATTAAGGAATACTTTCCACTTTTACTTTTGCCAGTAGCAGCAGCAACAGCCGCAGCAATACAGGCGAGAGCCGTTGCATATGTGGCTAACTTTTTAATTATCCCAGCGAAAATAAAAATTAAACTCGTGTGTGTTTTTTCAGCAAAAACAATTTTGCTCTTCTGGTCGACCTTCAAGTGCTACTCGTGCTGTCCGAGTGTGTGCGTGTGTGCATGTGTGTGTGTGTGTGTTTGAGTGAATTACAGGAACGTGATGATGCACTCGCCTTTCAGTTACCCACAAGCCATTGATGATAACTTTTTTTCAGCACTTGCGCTCAATACACAAATGTGCTATAAAATATGTGCAAAAATATTTCTTCGGGGGCCACGATCAGGGGTCAAGCGGCGCGCGGATGCTCGGGACGACGGGTGCAACCACGTAAATGGCTTTTGGCTTTATTTTATGGCGTGCAGCTGTAGCTGGCGCTGGTTATTGTTATTGTTTTGCCATTTTGCCAATGCTGTGCACGGTTGCATCATCAATTATGCTTATCAAAACGCTGTGAGGGGTAAAAACTTTTGCCAACTGACCAGCAAGAGACCTTCACTCGCCTCTCTCACTCTCTCACGCTCTCTCGTGCGCCCTCCTTCTGCTTGCTTGCCTTCTCTCTGGCTTTCTCGTAAACAGGCTGGCAGCGAGTGCAACTGATTTGAGTGCACTCGACAGGTAATAAATATGAAGTGCTAAACACGAGATACGCGCATTTTTCCTGCCGCAAAACTTTTGCCACACAAACAGTGTAGCATATTGCGGATAAAATATTTTGAAAAACAAAAATATATGTAAACGAGAGCTCTGCAACGGGGCGTGATTGACGTGCAGATATCCTGTCTATGCTGAGGAGTTGAATCGTTACTTTATATTTCTTTTCTGAATTTATATATTCCGCTTTAAGATTTCTAAGGCTTCCACATCTTCACACCCAAGTGCATCCTGCTCCAACTATTACGTCTGCGTTTCTGCATCTTCCTTAGCTCTCTAATTTACTTTTCTTGCACAACTTTCCTTTGCCTTGTTATGTAAAGTTGTAGAAGTTGTCGGGCTTCCCAATGTATATAAGTAGCAAAACCTTTAAAAAGATGGTGAAATACGTTTGCAATTCATGAAAATACTCTGCAGGTGTGAATACTTAATAAGGGATCACAAGCTTAACTATGAAATGTCGTAGATAGGAACTTTCAATATACAGTAGATCATAAAATTTGTGCGAATATAACAGTGAGTAAGATGTAAATATCAAAAGAGAAGAACAGACAGATTGAAATAAGGACTGAAGATCTATTAAAGGCAAACAGATGGAATGAAGGGATAGTAAGCAACTGCAATCATAAGAAAACACATAAAAAATCACATAAGTAGAAGGTATTCATTAAGAGAAAATCGGCAGTGGGAGACGAAGACAAATAGTCAAACAGAAGAAGAAGACTAACGGCCTAGCAGCACCTAGAACCTGGACGGATAAGGTCTTAAAATTCAGGGTCTTGAAAAGCTGGGCCCTAATGTGTGGAGCTTAGAGTCACATGACCTAAAAAGCCAGGGCTTAGACGATCACGACCTAGAAAGTCAGGATCTAGAAAGACTGGCTTTAGAAGACCTAGAAGAGACGTAGCTAGAATTTAAGGGTATGGAAAGACCGGGACTAGGCGATCAAGATCTAAATGGACACGATTTAAAAGAGGTCGTCCAAGAAGTGCTACACCTAGAAGCACTGGGGGTAGAAATTTCAAAGATAGAAGATCACGCCTTAGAAGAAAAGGGACTGGAAGGACAGAGACTCGAATATTAAGATCTAGAGTCACCAAGGCGAGAAAAACAAAGTCTCAGAAGATGGTGTTACACAGCTATAACTAAATAAATTGATAAATATAAAAACGAAAATGAATATAGGAATAAACCTTTAGCTTAAGCCTTCCTGTTACTCAGCTACGCTCGCACATAGCTAATCTACCCGATTTCAGGCGCCCACCACGAGTTTAGCATATTAAAAAACAAAGCTTTTAAACAATTGCCACAGCCAGTGGGTGGCCATCGGCACTCTACGCCCCCTGCCCCCTGTCCTCTGCCCTCTGCCCTCTGCACTCATCACTCGGCACACGGAGCTCCGCACTTCGCAGTTGGCTGTCGGCAGTTGGTTGGGTTTGGTTGGTTGGCTGACTCGCTCGCTCGCGATGTTTTCCAATCAATTACCGCAAATGTGCAGCTGGGCGTTGGGACACGCCCACGTGGCATAGATTTCCACAAATGCACAATAATTTCTGGCAGCAGCACGGAGTACATGACAGCGACAGCTTAATGCCACCTTCAGCATACACTTGAGAGAGCTTTGACTATATCTCCATATATGTGTGTGTGTGTGTGTGTATGTGTGTGTGTGTACTTGTCCACGGAGCGTATGCGCAATATGTGCGCCATTTGAATGATTGTTTTGCGTTCTGTTTGCTTAATGCCAGGCTTTGTCCTCCCCCACTTTGAGTGTGTTTGTGTATGTGTGTGTGTGTGTGTTGATTACAGTTATTGCAAGTTATTTACAATTTATTGTATGCACTTTTGGCATTTGAACTTTGATTGATGCGACCCAAGCACATGGGCAATTGAAATTCGAGTGCTACGATTTGGCAGACATATGCAAGAATAATATATGTTTATACTTATTTGTTGGCCACATTGATTGAAAGCCTTGCCAAGGCTGCACTGGCAGCTGCAGCTGCCTGCCAAAGCCATTCAGGCAATTGAAGTTCGTTCCAGGCTGTTTGCTTAACATTCCTAAGCGTCAAGTTTTAGCTGAAGCTTCAGCTTAAGTTCGAGTTCTACTTGTAGTTTAGCTAAGTGTGATAAATAAAATATCAAATGTAAAGAGGATTACAAAAGTTGAAAGCCCCTTTTTTGCTGTCTGTCTGAGACATTGTTCGAGTGGCAAGAGTAAACTTGCCTGAAGAATTTATTTTCATAATGTATTTGAATTTTTAATTGTTCATTTGTTGTTTGGCAAAACTGTGCAAAGTTCTGAAATAAATTCTTAAAGCTTCTTCTAAAAGCCCAGACTAGAGGAAAGGGAATGGAAACAAAGAGAAAAATACGAAATATATCGAAAATTGAAATCGTATATCAATGTTGAATGTAATCTTTCATTGTATTATTTATTAGGGAATGCTATGATGAGATTGTTATTGAATTATCTAATGTTTCTATAGCGACATGAGACTGCATTAATTTCAATCAAAATTGATATAAATTGTCTACAGACAAACACAAATGTACATATGCATGTATGTGTATATTAATACTCATATATGTATATGTCTAGCCTTTGGAAATCCTTGCCTACAGCCATTTCTAATTTATGTCTGGCAGCATTTGCCTAATTTTTCATCCGATAGCCAAATGTGCTCGCAAGGCCAGAAACAATTTTGATAATTTGCGAAATTTTGATAGATTTTGTGGCCCCAAAAACAACAACAAGAATTTGGAAATAATCTAAATTCCTTTATCCTTGCTCTCTATTAAGTGTTGTTGCATTTATTTTAACGTATTAAATTTGATAATCTCATTCGCCTCAATGTCAAATCATTAAAGTTAATGCTCTAGAAAATTCGATTATTAACAATTTTAAGCACTTGGCATAAATTGCAGTCGACGCGTTCACGTTGGCTTTGCCTTCGGCATCGTCATCGGCTTTGGCGTTGAAGTTTAAACCTAGGCCATAAAATTTGTTGCATTGTTGATTTATGGGCAAATTGTTATAGAGTTTTTTAAGTGTTGGTTGAAAATTAGCAAACGTTTATATGCCAGTTATGGCGTGTTCATGGCCGTAGTTAACGCTGCGCCGCTCAGTTTTCAAAGGAAAGCAAAAAGTTTTTAATCAAAACAGCAAATCGAAAATAGACCGAAAAAATGGCAAAGTTTTCAATCTCCCAGATGTCGAAGTCTTTCGACACACTCAAATGGGGGACTGTCAACAGCCAATTTTGCGAATTTTCGAACAGCTCGTGTGAGAGAGCAAAAGCAGTCGAGGAACGGAGAGGAAGAGAGAGGGGAAACTTTGAAATAGGCGAAGGTTTTTATACTCTTACAGTGAAGTTGTGAAACTACGAAAGCTTCTGTTAGCTGAGTTTTTCCAGTGAGTGCGGCACCTCGTATCCAATAAGTTAGTGATATTATTGATAGGTTGTTATTTAATATTCGTAATGCTCATGAATATTAATAATGTAATAGTTAATATTGGAAATGATGACAATGACGACAGTGACAATGATAATGACAATGACAATGACAGTGACAATGACAATGACAATGACAATGACAATGACAATGACAATGACAATGACAATGACAATGACAATGACAATGACAATGACAATGACAATGACAATGACAATGACAATGACAATGACAATGACAATGACAATGACAATGACAATGACAATGACAATGACAATGACAATGACAATGACAATGACAATGACAATGACAATGACAATGACAATGACAATGACAATGACAATGACAATGACAATGACAATGACAATGACAATGACAATGACAATGACAATGACAATGACAATGACAATGACAATGACAATGACAATGACAATGACAATGACAATGACAATGACAATGACAATGACAATGACAATGACAATGACAATGACAATGACAATGACAATGACAATGACAATGACAATGACAATGACAATGACAATGACAATGACAATGACAATGACAATGACAATGACAATGACAATGACAATGACAATGACAATGACAATGACAATGACAATGACAATGACAATGACAATGACAATGACAATGACAATGACAATGACAATGACAATGACAATGACAATGACAATGACAATGACAATGACAATGATAATGACAATGGCAATACCAATGACAATGGCAATGGCCTATGACAATGACATTGACCGTTACCTAAAATATCATTAGCTAGCATGAAATGATACTATAAGTCAATGAAACAATTCTTACTCATCTTCCTAGTCGATAGCCAATATCCTTGCTGCCTCTATACTTACCCTCCACGCTAACGACGTCAATCATAAGTCATCATCATTATCATTATTGCTCTGCTTTATAGGCCTCTATTCGCCCCTTTTCAAAAAGATTTCGTACTCCAATTCACATTTCAAATGCCTTTGGTTAGTGTATAAATGGAAAGTTGTTGTTTTTTTGCCCGAGCTCAAAGGCCGCCGCATGACCAGGCCCCAGAGTCAGCTCTGTGTGTGAGTGTTTGTGTGTGTGCGTGTATTTGTGTGTATGTGTAATTCCTGTTGAAATTTCTCCATTACTTTTGCAGTTCAATGTTTTACTTTTACGCTCCTTACCGGCTGCTACACGTCTCACGGCGACCGCCTCCCCCTGCTCGTTGCAGGGCAAAATTTACTCGAGGTTCATTTGATTTTGCCCGAAAAACTTTGGTGGCCACAAAAGTTTTTGGCGCTCGGTTCTTTGGCAGAGCGTGCGACGATGTCGGCAATGTTCAATGCATTTGATTTTCAGCAGAACTTTGTTGGCCTTTAAGAATTGCGAATTGAATGTGAGTGTGCGAGAGTGTGTATGTGTGTGTGTGCCTGAGTGCTTGAGTGCAACATGTTTGCTGGCGAAATGAACGGCGGCGCGTTGAATAAAATGTTGACAGAAAGCAAACTGCAAAACTGCCAAGTGCCAAGGCTTACAAAGAATGCTGAAATTTAATTGGCGTACAGCTGAAAAATGCCTCAGCTATAAGTATAAATGTGTGTGTGTGTGTGTGAGTGTGTTGGTGTGTTGTGCCAACAATGGCGTCCAATTATAGCGCAAGACGTGCCACAATGGCCCACGATTTGAAGTAACTTCAAGTGCTGCTAGCTGATTGGCGTGGACCAAAAGAAATCAAAATTTGTTTCGCCCTTGTTGAAGCCCAACTAAGTTAAAGTGTGAAATAAAACAAATTTTATATATTTTTTTTTAGTTATTACAATATTTAAATTACATTTATTTTCTCATGATAATCACTTGTGTGTGTGTGTGGTGAATGCATTTCATATGTTCCTGCACTCAATATATGGCTATTTTTGTTTTGTTTTAAAGTTTAAATTTTTATTTTTTGTTTACTTTTAAATTCATATTCATCAAAGTTTAAATTTTACATAAATGCGCGCTGAGCGCATTTTACGTTGAAAACTTTTTAAATGACTTTTTCGCATTATTTTTATTTTTATTTTTATTTTATTTTTTTTTTTTGCTCATAATTTTTTACTCTTTGTTCATTTTCATTTATTGAATACAGTACATACTTATATTAATTTCATTTTGTTTCTTTACTTTTTTGCATGCTCCATTCCATTAATTAGTTAATGGCTATTAGCGGCCATAGACCAATATGCTTGAATTAAAATATTTACAGTAAAAAATGCTTAACAATTGGAAACCAAACAATATTCATATTATATTATTCATTGTTTCATTTATGTATGTATGTATATTCATAATAATATTATTATAAATTTTCATTTATCAAATATAAATCAGAATGTGATTGCTGGCTTCTCAGAATACGGGGGCAATGGGGCGGGAGGCACACACAAATACAAATGCAAATGCAAATACAAATACATACACACACATATTGAGACAGTTAACAGTATTTTGTATCGGCTTTGCTCTCTTCATAAATTTGTTATTCATATTATGTTTGTTAATTTACGCGTCTTTTTCACACTAATGAATCTATTTAAAGTTTCATGAAATTCTTTAACAGTTGCGTTGGTTTTTTGTTTTCTTTTTTTTTTTTTTCTTTTATGTTTATTTGAGTAATGTACGTTTTTGTTATGCTTTATATATGGCAATGAATGTATTTGTATTTTAATCTTTTTCCATTTTTTTCTTGTGTTGTTTCTCTATTTTGTATATCATACGTTTGGTGTATACCTGTTCAGACTGGCAAAAGTGGAGTATATTGGTTTTGCGGACTGTACTACAGTATAAATTTGGAGTACATGCGCTTTCAGAAGGAATTGCTTATGTACACAAATTACCCTTTGTGGAAGCAAGAATTTCTGATGGAAGCAAGTATTTCCTGACTTCCACTGACGTTTAGTTTAAATCCTTAGTCTTGGCAAGTAGCTGTCTATCGAGTTTCTCTGGAGATGAATATAATATTCCACAAGTATCAGGCCAAGTACATTTTTCACGATTTGACAGTAAAGAGGTTTGAGGAAAATCTTGAAATTTGCCTCAAATTAAACTCTCTTTTCAGCATGAACAAGTATTGCGCAGTCGATTAAACCCGCCGACAGCAATGTTTTTAATTTTTCGTTAAGTTTCATTTAATTGTACAACACACAAATATGTTTTCTTTTTTTCTATATATATTTAATGAGTTCTATTTTTTGTCTCTTCTAGTTTTCTAGTTGCGCGAGCAAAACAAAAACAGTCGAGAGAATTGTACATATTTGATTACGTAGATGTTGTTTTAATCTTCAGGTGTTGTGTTTAATTAGGCGTTTTATATGTTGTTTTATTTTTTATTAGTTTTTGTTGTTGTTGAGAAAGCGTAGAATGTAATTATGAAATGTTGCATGCTCTATGCTAGTTGCTTTTACTATGGCTAACAATTTTGCTTAGCTGATTTTTCTGATTTTCTCTTGTTTAACTCTTAGTTTTTTTTCTTTTTTTTTAATGAATCTTCTAAGTTCTCTTCTATTTGTAGTTTTGAAGCAGCAACATCTAAAGTAAGCCTCCTTTCTTTGTATTTATCTCTTTGTTTTCTCTTGGCTGATTGCTGTCACTTATGCTATATATATACTAGATATATATATATGTATATGTATATATGTGTGTGTGTGTATATATAGTTTCGAGCTATAGCTAATTCTCCAACTGTCTGGCAATCGATTTTTCCACTCTTTCACTCAGCTGCTTTTATCTGGCTTTTCATCTCTTTACTTCTGCCCTATATAGTTTTACAACAATTTATTTATATTTATTATTTTATTTTTTTATTTATTTATTCATTCAGTCATTTTTGTGTGTGGTTGTTGTTGTTGTTGTTGCTGTTGTCATTTGTTAGCTGTATTTACACTTGAAATTAAATATATGCATACATATTCATATTATTTGCTCTGTTTTGTTGTGTTTGCCATTTGCCATTTGCAATGCAATTTATTTTATTTACAAACTTAATAATGCAATTAATTATAATTCCTTTTTGTTTTTTAAATATTTATTTATTTTCATTATTATTTTTTGTGTGTTAATCTCTATGTTTTGGGTTTCCATTTAGTAATTAGTAACAGTAATAATAATAACGCTTTGGTATGCCTGTTTTTTGTTTCGTTTGTAATATAATTTTTATGGACTGAAATTGGCTACTTATGCAAAATGTATTTTTTTTTCTATGTCAATATGTATTTTGCATAGATATATAGTAGTTATATATGTATGTGTATATAAATCTAAAAGTGTGATCCATGCTGTTTACAACTGCTGAGGACCAAAAAAAAACAAGTAAGAAGGCTCCAGTCGAGACTGCTCGACTAGGAGATACCCTGAACCCTCCAAGCTGATATTCTAATCATTCTGGACTTCTTTTATTCATACATGCATACACATGCACTTATAAGCACGCGCTCTGCTAACTGCGCAGTAAGCAGCGACTGCGCTGGGGCTGCGCTGCAATGTGGGCAATATTATGAGAATTTATTTGTTGAATAATTTCTTTTGTAGACGTATGATCTTAATGAAACTTTTAAAGCGTAATCATATGGCTAAAATGTGTGTACATTCCAAAGCACAAGTCTCTAGTACTTGAAATGCGTTTTTTACAAATTGGGGGCGAATGGGGCGTGGTATCCAAAATCTGTAAATTACAAAATCTTTGTATCCATTAACTTTATATACAACGCAAATTTGAAGTCTCTAGGTCTAAAAGTGTTCAAATTAGGCTGAAAAAACAAAGTCGATTTTTCGATTATTCTCGATAAAAAAGTTATCGGATGAGTTATCGAAAAAATAAAGCAAACTTGTACTGCCTATGGTATACACGAGTATGCATGCCAAATTTCAGCTCTCTAGCTCTTATATCTTCAGAGATCCTTTTGCTCATACGGACGGACGGACGGACGGACAGACGGACAGGGCTATATCGACTCAGCTCGTCGTCCTGATCAAGAATATATATACTTTATGGGGTCTGCGATGATTCCTTCTGCCTGTTACATACTTTTCACAAAACCATTATACCCTGATTTCCCATTTTCAATGGGTTCAGGGTATAAAAAAAAAAAAACGAATGAACTTAGTGTGCTAGTCGAGCATGACCGACTAGATAATACCCTGAACCATAGAAGTGCTTTGAGGCATTCGTGGTATACTTATATGCCTTGATAGAGAGAGATATAGCTCGCTTTTACTACAGATCATCTCAGACAGTATACTCGTTTACCAGAGGACATAATATTTGATAACAAATTTGAAGGAGAATGGGTTAAGATATTATGGAGAAGATGGTTAACAGATTATATTATATTTCCATGTGTTTTTTGGTGACGTGGAGATTTCCTAAATTTTTAAACAGAAGGACAGATAAGCCTGAGCTGGTTGTTCTACTTATATTGTATTCCTGATCATATATGCCAGGCCACTATAAATCCTCTCTTATGCACGTTCTGTGTGTTCAGAGTATGCCATAAAAAGCTTGAACCAAATTGCAATTAGCCAATTGCAATTGCTTTTAACCAACTATATCGAAAAAAAAATTAACAAAAATTAAATAAAAGTATTCAAACTGAACTCAATTTGTTAGAATAGTTTAACAATTACTTTAACTAATGCATTTTACATGACGCACAGACATAGATATATAAATATTTTAGTATTATATATATATTTGTAAGTTAGTGCTTAATCAAACTGGTTAAACATACTGTACACAATTAATATGAAAAATGATTTTTTTCTTTTCTTTCTTTTTTTTTGGTAAGTTAAACTTAACTTGTAAATGCCTAGCAGAGACAGAGATAGATTTATAACATGATTTTTACACAGATTTTATGTTTTATTTTCTTTAAATGGAACTTAGCTTAAATTTTACGCTAGATTTTGGTTTACTTTTATTTATTTTTTATTTTTTTATTTTTTTGTATTTATATATATTGTTTTTTGTTTTGTTTAAATTCTAACATTGAAATAGCTTAAATAGGATTCTTTACTATATATATGTATATATATATATATATCATATATATATTTAATTTTTTGTTTGTTTTATTTTTTATTTTTACGTTATGCGCTGTAATTTTCTTTTAATTTTGGTTGCTTAGGTTAAGAAAATGCGTCTGCAGCAGCAAGTTAAATAGATATGGAAAACAAAAACAATATTTATATATAGCAGGAGTTGAGGCCGGGGTGTACTTACCTAACGACAACCGTGTTTAGCAGCAGACAGGGCGCCAGCATTGACCTAAATATGTGCGTAATGCGATCGGCCGAGGAAGTTTTACGCCTCGATATGGCAGCCATATTGTCGCCTGAGTAAGTGAAAGAGAAAGAGGTAGAGAGAGAGAGAGAGAGAGAAAGATAGAGTGTAAGAGAAATGTGAATTAGATTTGACTCCTTGTTGCTGTTGTTGTATATGGCAATAACTGGCGACAGATACTCTGCATTTTCATTAACATTTTAATAAGCTGCAGGCGACGCGCGCTCGCTCGCTCGCTGCAAGCATTTGCATATTTTCATTTACACTTCTTATCGCTCGCGATGGCTATTTAAATGCTAAAATCACAAGAAATTCAATTTGGCCGCGAGGCAGTCATGCAAATTGCATGCAACTGTTACGTGCAACAACAATAACCGGCAATGCCACCAGCTCTGCCCCACACTCTCCTTAACAATTTGCACGCTAAGCAGCTGCCCTGAGCTGAGCTGCATTAGCAGCAGAAATGGCAACGGCAACGGCAACGGCAACGGCAACGGCAACGGCAATGGCAGCTGTAGCTGCTGTAACAGCTGCTAAATCCTCGCTCAGATTTCATGATTTCACGATTTCACTCACCTTTTGATACAAAGACATAAATGCTAGCTGGCTCGGTGTTGCTGGCAGAGCAGGTGTAGTTGCCAGAATCGGTGATTTGGGGCTCCCGTATAATGAGGCGACTCTGTGTGCGTGGACCCGGTGTCGTTTCAATGGATATGTCTCGCCTCGAGTCATAGTAGTTGATGAGACGATCATTTTTTTGCCAGTACACATACTGCGGTGGTGTGGGACTCTACAGCGGAGGAGATGAAAGAGAGTGGGAGAAGAAAGACAAGAAATATGTATAAAATGTATTGAGTGTAAGTATTGTATAATATATAATATGAAATATATAATGTGTTACATAAAAATATAAAATGAGCGCTGGCGATATTCAGTTATTATATGAATTTAATAAAATCGATATTTATCGATAATCAATAATAAATATGTATAAAATGTATTGAGTATAAGTGTAATATATAATGTGAAATATATAATGCGCTGCACAAAAATATCATATATGAATTTAATAAAATCGATAATTATCGATAAGCAATAATACCATATATTTAGCTCTGGTGGATATTATCTGAGCAAATAAGAGAAATGAAATTGATTTGATATATGTTTCTTAACTGCTGGCAGGATTTGCTTCTTTGTATTTCAATTTTCCGATACAAAAATCGATTTATCGATAGAATTTTTAGTTCTTATTCTTCCTTTTGTCAAACAACTATTATGCATATTTATGTTTCTATATGGGGAGCCTTCATTCCGTTCAATATTATTTTATTTCTACATTTAACTAATTTGACTTTTTCGGTATTTCGCTTGTGTATATTTCGTTATTTTCTTTTTACATATATTCGTAATAAATTTGTACTCACCTTCTCGATAATGCAAACCAAATTGATTGTTGAGCCCATGTCAACATGCAGTTCACCAGAGCCAAGTATGAATGCCTCGGGCACAACCACTTGAAGATTCACAAAGTGCGAAATGATGCCAGTCGGTGTGGATACCTGTGCCCAAAAATAAATACACAAAAGATAGAGTCAAGCAAATAATGCCAAATGCCAGTTGAGCGGGATATTTGGGTAGAATTGTTCGATACGCATGTTCCGCTGCTTAAGCATTTGTCGTAATCAACTCGAATGTTAATGCTGTGCTGCATCTAACAGACTCTCTGTCCCTTTACTTCTCCCCTCTCTCACTCCCTTTCACTATATCAATATCTGTCGATCTAACTGGCTTTGGTGCAGTGAAACGTTTTGACTGCAAAGAAATGTTGCACTCATTGAAATGCAAATCAAACAATTTCAATTTGGCACGCAAAATGAAACAAAAACGAACCATTTTCAATACATATACATATGCATATACATATATATATATATATAGATATATATGCATGTATGTATGTTGTGTATATAAGTATATGTAGCTACGAACAAAAGTAACCAGAGGGCAGATGAACGAGCTGCACTGCAAAAAGGAAAAATAATCATTTCGGCATATTTGCATGCAGTGCTCGTCGAGAGGCAGCACCAACTGACAGACGGACAGGCGGACAGAGCTCCTCTGTTACCCTTGCTGCGCTAGCCTCGGCTCTTATATTGAAATTGCATGCAAACAATTTTTGAAATTGAAGCTACGTTTTTTTCGAGGCTGCCCCAACTACATCAGTATCTCGCTCTCACTCGCTCGCTGTTTCTCCATGACTATCTGCAACCTCTCTCTACTAGTCTCTCTACTTAGCTGTAAGTCTCGGCGCAGCACTTGTGCGGCTGCTGCACAAACAGAGTTACTGTCAAGTGTCCGTTTCAGGCGTTGCCCAAACTTTGTTGCCTTTCGCCTAGTTCAGTCCACCGACTCGACTCGACTCCACCATCTGTAGCCAAGACACGCCTCTTGCCATATCCGCTTGACTTTCGGGCTTTTGTATGGCTGGCTGGCTGGCTGGTTGGGTGGCTTACTTTCTGCATTACTTTGCACACATTCGAGGGGGGGGCTTGCGTTTCAGTCAGTGGCTAAATATGTCAATGTCCAGTTTATCTGGCAGCCGCAGCGTCTGGCCTGTCAACGTCACATGTGCTCTGCGTGCCATGCGTACATGCAGCAGGTTGTCTTAAAACGAAACGCCATTTGCATATTACAATTAAATCATGCGCCGGCGAAATCAACGTAAAAACCAAACAACAAAATGAAAAAATGAAAACAAAAAAATGAAAGAAATGGGTTAAAAAACCCAAAAACCTCAATATTGCGTATACGCCGGGCTGTCTGGGTCCGTACGCCAAAATGGAGCATATGCAAATGCACTTTAGTTCATTTCAACTGCATTGCATGCATAAAATATATGCAATTCCAATGCATACTCTCTCTCATTCACTCTCTCTCTCACTCTCTTTCTCTTTCGCACTCACCTGGCACTCGTACATGCCGTGATCCCGTCGCTGTACAAACTTTATCTGCAGCGTCCACATGTTGGAGCCGGGCGAGTGGAGTATCGCGAAGCGTTCATCATTTGTGTAGAGCTGGGCGCCCGAGGATAATATGTGCCAGTCCCGGCGACGTATCCAAGATATTTGATTCTGTTTTGCCCAACAACAGCAAAATGTGAGAAAATTAAATGCAAAATTCAATAAAGAACGCAATCACAATCGCACATCCCATTATTGTCTATGTTAATTGCAAGCGCGCTCGAAAGTAGGCAACAGAAAACAGAAAATTCGCAATTCACTCGCAATACAAATGCATGCAATTAGTGCGGCGAATACGTATAAGTATATGTATTTGATTATGGAAAGCACTTTAAAATCGCAGTGTTAAGAGGTGTATGTAGAGCTGTGGGTATTTTATATATATATACATGAGTATGTGTGTGTGTGTGTGAATTGCAATTTTAGGAGAATGTTTTGCAAATGCAAGCTTAACAACAGGTTGAGTTGCTATGAATGAGTTTAAATGAAAGCTTAAATATTTAAAAAATTTATAAATATGGGGTTGTATAATATATAAAGAGTTTTGTTTAAAGGCAATAAAAATAAGTAATTATAAAAGGAAAAAAGTGTCTTGATATATTATTCTAGCCTGTTTAAGTAAAAAAAAAAAAAATAAAAAAAAAAAAAAAAAAAAAAATATATATATATATATATATATATATATATATATATATATTATTCTCGATCAGCATAAAAAATAAACCAGTAGGAGAGCTCTGGGTAACATATTGAAGCCTTGCTAGAGAAGTTCTAGTCATAGGAAAACCTACGATAGAGACTCTCTATTTCTCGCTCTCTACTATATAAACTTTTTTTTTTTTTTTCTTTTTTTTGATAAATTAATATTTCATTGGAATCTTTCTGTGAGCTCTTTCTTCAATGCTCAAATTTAAATTAAGATATTTAGTAGGCTACTTTTAGCTATATCAAAAAAATTCATATTTATTTTTATTTATTTCTTTATTATTTATTATTATTATTATTATTATTATTTTTTTTTAAAGCTGAGTAAATAAGATTTTTGTATGGATTTTAGCAGGAAGTTGGACAGCAAGAGCCCGCTAGATGATTGACCTTTGGCTGCCCACTTCCTGCTAGATAATTGGCACAAGCATGATAAGACAAAGAAAGCTGAATAGCTAAGGCAAGAGATCTGGTTCAAAAGGGTTGAAGCATCCCTTTGCTTTGGCCATTGCTGGATATAACTCACAGGTATGTATATAATATATTACTCTCAATGCTAAGGTGAGTTTTTAACTTTTCAATAATGCTGAAAATTCAATATGGATTCACTCTCTGCCTAACTGCTCTCCATTTGAATATATCAGAGCCGTTTTGCTGCCTAGCACAGCTCTCTTAATCCTAATAAATATTCTGATAATTGTTGCATTTAGCGAGAAATTTATAAAAAATGCTCCGCAGCTCTTGTGAATGGAATTTCGCCTGACTCTGATTAATTGATATTTTGTCACATGCTTTGGCTCAATTATGGGCTCGGTGTCCATGTCTCTATGCCCGTTGGGTTCCATTGCGTGTCGTATTTTATTGTTATTGTTTTGGTATTTTTTTTGTTTTTTCGGGGTAGCATTTAATTGCTTGTTAGCAAACGTTGAATGCCAAACAAAGTGTACACAATGTCATGGCAAACGGTTTCTAGCTTTCAGCTGCAAATTAAGCATTCACATTTTGTATGTTTCGTGCTCGGCTGCCAAAACAAATTGGACAATTGCGTGTCCCGATTCGACGACGAACCGACCAAATTCTCATATATATATGCAAACAAATAAAATGCCAGAGCTAAATGCCATATAATTAAAAACTGAAAATCGGAAAATATGCAATATATGCAGCAAATAAAATGCAAGCCAAACTTAAAGTGGAAGCTTAAAGCAGGAGGCACCTTCGCCACACAATTAGATATAGAGGATAGACAAGAACAAAGCTAAACAAACCCAATTTACACCCACACGATCCACGCCGGTGACTTTGCAGACGAGAAAGGCGGTGCCACCCAGTTGGACGGTTGTATTGTGCGCCATCAGCTGTGGGTGAAAGAAAATAGAAACGTGGAAAAGGGGAAGGGAAGAAAGGGAGTTGGGTGGAGGAGAAAAGTACAAGACAAAAAGTTAAAAGTTCATTTTTCATGTGTTACCTGTAAAAGTAAAGCTAAAAGGCAAGCAAGGAATGCTATAAAATGCCAAAGAGTTTGAGTATTTTAGGCGGGTATGCACGACTCAATGCTAGCCCGGATCTCCTATGTTAAGTTGACTGAACTTTTATTTTGGCATCTTCAATTATAAGTTGCATTAATATCTTCTACTACAGGCTGTTACATGCTTGTGCACTAGCCCATCATACCCGCTGCACAATCGTCATTGGGGTATTAAAAATACCATCAAATGCTGTCTGACTGCACAATTAGTCAGCAGAATTTGAAACGCTAGACGCATACAGGGTGAGGCTGATGAAGCTGTTGCCCAAATTAGACGACTATAAAATTTTGAAGCTGCATTCGTGTTCTTTTTTTTATTACTGTCACGTTTTGTGGCTAGAAGAAAAATACGTAATTTACTTGCAGCAGATCTAAGCCAAAAAATAAAAAAAATTGAGGCATTAAAACTGGCTAGACGGGCGAGCTAATGATTGGGGCTTGTTTTAATTGGCTAATTCAAATTGATGTGATGAGCTTTTGCGTGGAATTGAAAGGGAATTTATTACAAAGTTATTTGAATAGTCTGAAAAAATTTAATCTGGGATTGCCAAAAACGCGGGATATGAGATCTTGAATAGCCAAAGAGTTAGACTGGAGATCTTGGATAGTTAAAGCGCTTGAATGAAGACAGATTGGTATACAGCTTTGCTGGAGTATTTGAATAGTCAAAGAATTGGATTGGAGATCTTGTGTAGCTAAAGACCTTGAATGGAGTTTTGATAGCTCTACAGTTTGACTCGAGATCTTGAATAGCCAAAGATTTTGACTGGAGATCTTGGATAGCTAAAGAGCTCGAATGGAGACTATAGATTTGTATACAGTTTCACTGGAAATTTTGAATAGCCAACACTGGAGATCTTGGATGACTAAAGATTTTGAATGGTGACTTTAGAAAGCCCTACAAATTTGATAGCTCTGAAATTTGTTAACAGAAGAGTTTGACAATAGATTTTATATAGCTTATGCCTAACGGAAAGAGCAATTTTCGGATACATGCCCAAGACAGTGAACATTGATGGTCAGAACAATCAATGTCTATGGTTATGATCTTTGTGGTATTTAATGGAACCGGGCATGAAGTAAGTATGAAAGTTTTAGTAGGGAATTCTTTATAAGGATATTCTCTGGTCTCCAATATACTGTATAGCTTGTATATATACACTTGTATATGCATTCCATGTAAAGAATATACTCAAGAAATAATCAGGCAAATGAAGCTGAATCGACTCAGGTCATCGTTCTGGTCAATAATAGATGGGGTTTGGCAAGCTTTTTGCTGCCTCTTAAATACTTTGTAACTTATACAGTTCCTTTCCTCTGTAGATGAAAAGATCATTTCAGCGGGAATATGCTCAGAATCAGAAGAGAATATGCTAACTTATAATCTTAGCAGTACAAATTTCGTAGATCAGACCAGAACATAATTTAATTGTAGAACCACTCATAAGTCACGCGCTGTAAACAGTTCAATTGCCTCACCCTGTATGCAGATGTCTAGCTAGACATAGATATATATACTCAAACATACTTAGTAGTGGTAGTTTGAGCAAATTTACGGCTTGGCCTCTTTGGCTGATTGGATAGTTAAAGTCGGGCGCGAGTGTAGTATAAATAAGCACTAAAAGATTAATTAGAGCCGGCGCGTCTTCATGTTGTATAGTAATTAGCATTAGCCGCGCTTTTCAACTCGATTTGCATGTCCTTCGCAGGACATTGCACATTAGCATATTGATCAGGCTAACGGTGGCTAGCGGTTGGGGCTATGAGTACGTTGGGCACACTCTACCTCTAGCTCTGCATTCAATTCAATTTCGTTGACACACTTGGGTGCTCTTCATCGACTATCCTGTTCCTGTCCTGGTGCTGTATTGAGTCAGTTTGTCAATTCTTACTTACCTCGCTGTCCTCGAACATGGGACTGTCGCTGGAGTCGAGATTATTATCCAATTTGGAATCGGCATTTATGCCATTGCGCGTCCATAGCTTCTTCCAATCGTTATCTGTGAGTATTGACTTTTGGTCTGCAATCAAAGTGTGAGAGGGGAAGAGAGTGGTGAGTGAGAGAGAGAGAGGGAGTGAGAAAGTTAGACAAGAGCCTGGCAAATAAGCCAAGTCCAAAGTGCAATCACAAATTGCGTTAAAGGACTGTACACTCGTCGCCTACACTTTTGCTTCTTCTTCTTCTTCTACTTCTTTTTTTTGGCAATCAGCAAATGCGACCTATATATAAATCCAAAGTTTCATCGTTCGTTTTTTTCTTTGCTCACTGCAATTGCTAGTTAAAAGATATCCTTCAGCCTTGCTCTACCTGCCGAAACGAAATCCATTGCAAACTGTTGAAATAATAAAGCTTTTGATTGACATACGAAAACTCAGCGTGTTATTTACGATTATTGCCTCTACATGGCATTTATTGATTCGTTCCCTCTACCTGCCGCCCTCCCTCCCTCAGCGCCACAGTTCATGTTGATGGAACCACCATACACACACACACACACACACACACAGTTATATAAACTGTTTTCCCCATTGTCCTTGTCTAATTTGTGTTTATTTTTGGATCACGCAAACGTCCTTATATGTAATGTAATTACATCAACTTTGTAGCCATGTTGAAAAATTGATTATTAGCTGGAATCTCATTGAGTTAACAAACACAAAGTCCACTCGTACTTTTACAACAATTTCTCTTCTAATTAAGCCACAATTTTAATTCAATTGCAACATAATTATTTATGTGTGGCAGAAAGAAGGAAATAAGTTTTGATATAGTTTTAGAGCTCATTGAAGGCTCTTCGAGAAAATACAGAAAATATATTAAGGCTGTATTTAATGACTGTAAGAAAAGAGTTGAACAAGCAATATATAATAGTCGATATCAATTTGAGTTTGTTGTGTTTATGATGAAAGACCTGCGGGTTATTTCATTTGTGAATTTATGAAAATCGCATAGAAAGGCTTTACAATTGCAGAAATTATGTTCACAAAGCCTTTACATTCCTTTCCTTTAGTTATAAGAAATGATCAAATTTAACATAATTTTGGTAAATCCTTTATTTTTACTACGAATTGCTGCAGTTTTGCAGAAAAATTTATGATTAGTATATTATTATATTTTTAGAGGATTTAGAAAACGTATCTAGCAAAGCGATAGTGTGAGCTAATTAAAAGATACAACATTATACTTATGAATGTATTTCAATCGAACGAGATTTTTTCAACGGCTAAATTGAGTTCATGAAAATCGCAGAGAGAGGCATATGAGATTTCAATAATCTGTTTTCAATAATCTAGTAATACATACGCCAATTTATGCCAATGTACACAATATCCTATAAATATATCTCAACAGCCCCACATACATTTCCATACTTGCAAAACTCTATAAAATTAGAGCTAATTTCAACTGTCACTCATAATAAAAAATTCAATGACCCGCCAGAATGTTCGGGCTCTTAAGTAGCTGATGAACCTTGGCAGACGCCGTGGTGTTTATTTTAGCGGGTCAATTTATGATATAGAAACAAAAGCAGAATCGATTAAAATGAAGGCAAACGCCGATTAATCCAATTAGTCTGGTCAAACAAAATGCATTTTAAATAACGGGACAAAGTCTGGCCAGGGTCTCTTGACCCACGTCAAAAGAGGCGTCACACATTCCTTTCTTTTTTGTTTTTTCCTATATTTTTGCTTTTGTTTTTATTGAACAAGCGCTAATATTGATAAGTAAATTACATCAAAAGCCATGCCATAGGGTCAGTACAGCGCCAATATTTACCTGGGCAAAGCAAATATACCTGAATGTGGTCTAAGTGGCTTTCTGGCTAGATTTGGAGATAAGCATAAGCTGCTTGCTTTGACCCTAATAAGAATATAATTTCGATACAGAAAGAGTTATTACAGATCGATAATGCTAATGGCGATTGGAGGAGCGAGCCGGAGAGCTGTTTGGACTGAGAGCCATGGATAAACGTAGCCATCGCTCTCAGTGCACTCAGTGCTGCCCGCTGGCTTATTAGTAAGCAATTTATTAAGTATACGCCTCGTGCTAATTTGAATCGAGCCGGAGTGCAACGCTCACTAACTAACTAACGAACTAACTACGATAATGTTCAACTTGATGTTTACTTTAATTAGGAAACTTTGATTGCCCGGGCAGCCCAGCTGTGAGCGGCTGACCCATAGCCAAATTAAATTTCCGCCACGCTGAGTCTTAAGTTGCTCGCTTTTCCACTGCTGCTGCCTGGCTCTGGCTCATCGTCGTCTTCTTGAAAATGGATTGCGTGCTCAAGCAGGTGGAATATGACTGACTGACCAGCGGACTGGACTGGAGAGGAGAGCAGTGGAGGGTAGAGGAAGAGCACATATAAACTCAAGAGCGCGGAATGTTGTAAAAGGAAAAGTGTATTAAATCAATCAATCAATCAGCGATGCAAAATGTGAAAAAAATAAAACGAAGCGCACAAACTTTTAAGCAGCCAGCACACACACACACACACACACACACACGTGAACTCTTTCGGCCTTGGCCAAATGGAAACTGCGCTTGGCTGAAATCGTAGAGCGCCAGAAACTGTTTAAGCTCCCACCGCTCTGCCCTCAGCCCTCAGCCCTTAGCTTGGCTCTCTCTCATATTTACCTACTGTCTGCCTTTTGCTGTTAGCCATAAAACACAGCGTAGCATAGCAGCTCGCACTTTTATTGCCTCGTAAATTTTTATAGTTCATACTTTAGGCATGCGTATGCAGTCCAAGCAGCACACACACAGCGACAGAGCTACACATAACCATATCCATATCCTCGACTCATATCACTGTTCCTCTCTCGTTCTTACACGCTGTGTGTGTGTGCGTCTTATGCCCTGCACTTGTATTTGTTATTGAATTTGTATTCGTTTTCGTATTTGTTGAGTACATGCGCATTGTCCTTTTGTCAGTGTGTGTGTGCGTGTGTGTGTGTCGGTGTGTGTGCATGTAATTTATGCGCCTGTTTTGCCAATGACGTCAAGTCTCACTGCTTTTTTTTTTGGCTTTTGCTGCTCTTCTTTATTTTAAATACTCACTTGTAAAATGTTTAAAGAGAGTATATTAGTTTCATGTTCCTTCGGGCTGCATGCAGTGCAGAGAGTTGAGACTAGAGTCTTGAGACTGAAGACTTGAAGCTAGAGAGAGGAAAACTGAGACTAGGCAGCTAAGGCTAAAGAGTTGAGGTTGGAGATTGAAGACTGTGTGTAGACTGTGGAGACTATGGAGACTAGGTATAAGCAGCAGTCGAACAAGTATTCTGCAGTCGTGAACAGCCGTTGGCAATTTTGGAATGTTCGATGGTCACGCTGCATTGACTGTAAATTTAAATATATACTATATGCGCATATATTTATGTATATATATATCCACGTATATATATATTATGTATATCTATATATACATTAAAAGTCTGCAGACAATAAAAGTGCGTCATTAATAACAACAACAATGCGTGGAGCAGGAGGTGGCCAGGAACAAAGCAGAGCCACTTAATGACGGGTCAGGTCGATTTTGGTGGTCAGCAGCAAAAACGCTTATATATGACAGTTATGTGTGTGTGTGTGTGTGTGTGTGTGTGTGTGTGTGTGCGGCTAACAAATATATATATTAGCTGTAGAGCTGGAATAAGTATAGATTCTTTATCTTTGCATTTGTATGCATGACAGCACACACACACACACACATACACACACGCTTAGGCGCCCACACATACGCACTGACAAGTCGAAATATATTGCGCATGTTAAGAGGAATGTAAATGCTTAGACACACAACACCCAAAAAAAAAAAAGAAAAAAGTAGAGGCAAAAAAAAATCCAAACGCGCGCTCAAGCCCAAAAACCGAGTCTAAGGTCAAGTGGTGCCAAGAGATATAGAGGGAGAGGAATTATGTGTGTGTGTGTGACTCGCTATAATAGTAAAAAAACACGCACTGCTAATAAAATGGCTAAAAGTCGCGCATTTGGCCGCCGCTGCTCGCCTTTAGCTTTTTGGCTCGATACGTGCGCATGTCAGCTGGCAGCGGCTTAGCGGGCGAGAGTGTGAATTATATTATGCCTGAAAGTAGGCAACAGTAATAAAACTTTTTGCTCTAGCAATGAGCCGGCCGGATGTCCAGCAATAAGCAAAAGGAACAGCAGGAGCAGCAGCAGACCAGCACGACTAGCTAGTTACCCTGTAGAGTGAAGAGTGAAGAGAGCGGAAGCTGACTGTAAAGCGATAAATAATGAAGTCAGCAAGCCTTGTGCCTGCTGCTGCTCGCATGTCTATTATTAATAATAAATATTTCTTGTCAATCTTGCGGACGTTTAGCGAACGCTCTATGGCCGTGGAGCACGATACGAAATGCTTTTCGGCTGTGTGTGCGCGCACTTGTCATGTTGCTGCCAAAATGATTATTTATATCTATAGCGGGCGCATATTACTCAGAGTGAGTGAGAGAGAGAGAGAGAGTGAGAGGGGGCACACAGTGCGTATGCGTAATATTTTAATGCCCTGCCAATATGTTGGGGTGCTGCTGTCTGCTGGCAGTTAAGCACGAAAGCTGCTTAAGTCAACGTGGCCAAAGTGCTTAGCAGTTTTTAAGCTGCCTGACAGCCGACCTCACTCGAACTTCCAGCAACCTCAACGGCTGACTGAGTACCGCCTGCCACATGCTGCGTTGGCACCGCCCCCACTGCCGCCTTTACCTTAACCTGAGCTCTCATTTTATCTAAACCCCGTAAGCCAAAGATCGCGCGTCTAGCGTTACAAATGCCTCGGGCTTAATATGAAAACCACTAAGAAAATTTAGCGAAAATAGCTGAAATTTTACAGCGCATTAGAGGGGCATGCAGGAGGCAAAACTCATTTGCACTTGAGAAACATGAGCGCCAGCGCGAATCGGGAGAGAAAAAGGGCAGAAGCGAAAGGAAAAAGAAAACGAAAATATTGTAAATGCGCGTGTGTGTGTGTGTGTGTGTGTGTGTGTGTGTGTGTTTGAAGTGTGAAGTGTGAAGCATGAAACTGGCCCGGCTCGACCTTGACGCAGGCAAATATGCCAGAGCTACAGATAGAGTGAAAGATAGACATAGAGAAGGAGAGAGAGAGAGTGAGAAGGAGAGTGGGAGAGGGAGCGCTAGCTGTATAGAGCTTCTTCACAGACAGGAGTCGACACGTGTGTCTCGGCTGTTGTTATTGCCCTGCCTGTCAGTCGAAAGTGCTAAGCTTAATGTTTTCTTTTCCTTTTTTTTCTTACCCAACCTGGCAGACGGCATATATAATATCTAACATATATATGTTGTTATATATAATATATGATACAGTATTTGTCAAAAGTATTTGCACCAAGAAATTTATTTGATTGGCAATTTGTTACTAGAGCCGAAAGAAATTCGTTTTCGATGATCTGTTGCCTTCCTTTTAATATGGTATATTATTTCCAAAAGAGTGTAGTACGAATAATGTTAATCACACTTCATAGGGCTTAATAGTATTTTTTTTTTTTTTTCATCAAAGAGGTTTAAATAAATATATACATATATATATAGACATATATTTTTCTGGTAGAAAATATGTTATGTTATATGAAATGAAAATGTCGAGCAGAGATCTAGGGATTACTAAGCAGCAAATTGCGACATATGTGGGCTGTCCATATACTTTTGACTGTGACTGCTCCTATTATATATATAGTGACAAGAAATATATACGGCATACATACACAGATTACACAATATATATATATATATACTACATCGTATATATATATATATAAAATATATATACACATCGATATACTCTTGCCAGCCACTGTATGGCTTCAATTTTTGTTTCGCTTAGCAGTTGTTGCTTTTCGAGCTGTTCGCTTTTCTCTTGCCCTTTTCCTGTTCGCCTTCTTTTGGTGGAGCTGACAGTTGCGAGTTCTTTGACTGTTTGAATTATTTGCATATTTCACGTTTCACATTTACCAGTTTTTGGTTTTATTTTCCAATTTCATTTGCTTTTTCTTTGCGGTCACTTTAAAAAGTCAATTTAACAAAAGAAAAAACTTTACTTGTCTCTGCCTCTGTTTTTTATTTTGTTCGGCATAGATTCTTAAGCCACAAGGCGTGGCAATAAATTTTCAATTTTTGCGCTGTCACGCGACTCTGCCACGCCCCCAGCCGGCTGCGCTACAACGGCAGAGGCGGCGTAATGAGCGCCGAGCCGATAAGGTGTCGCCATTGCCCGCTGTATGTGTTTTTTTTTAGCGACTCTTGATAATTTATGCGTAACGCGTTGGTCGCACAAACAAAATATAAAAAGAAGAAGAAAAAGCCGCTAAAAAAAAAAACAGGAGAGCAGGCAGAAACAAAGGTCGCATTCGGGGAGCTTTTAGGTCAAAACCAAAGCCGCAAGGGCAGCAGCAGCGGCGACAGCGACAGCAGCGGCAGCAGCTAAAAAATGGCGATTCGCCCTTAACGCTAATCTCTCCCCTGTGTATTTTTCATTATCCTTATTATTTGTGAATGTTACGTGTTGGCCATAACTTAGCGCGGCTAACGATGCGTATACGTGATGCTACACACCCACACACACACACAGAGAGAAAGAGACAGAGGACAGGGAGAGACATCCACACACTCTCGCCTAAGTAGCAGGCGCTGAGGCATGGCTGGCTTTTAGCTCAGCTCTCGCATCCATTTAAACCAAATTAGCCAAAAGGTCAGAAAAAGTGCCGCGAGCAAAGTCGGCCAAAGTCCGCCGAGCGCTGGCCGCGCGCGCTTGATGAAAAATTAATAATTGTTTGCCAAGCAATTGCCAAGCCGAGGCTGACTTTAAAATGTGTTTACCTGCTCACCTCACTCACTCACTCGCCTCGCTTGCTATCTCCCTCCCTCTCTCCCCCTCTCTCTGGCTTGCGCAGTGTCTTTGTCTGTCGTAAAAAGTTTTTAGCTAAAAACTGTGCTACACTTGAGCTCTAGGCCACACGCCCGCTTCAAATTAAATGACAAACATTTAACCAGCGCAAGTACTTCTTCATTTCAATGCCCGCTCGCAGAGTGGAGAGAGTGGGAAGAAGAAAGAGAGTGCAAAGATTCTTTCGTCTGTCTTTAACAATGCACAGCATTTCGTTGATATCGGAAATGAATAGTTCGAATTGGGCATATTTACTACTGGATAGGCTTAGCTTATAAGAGATTATAATTATTTGAATTCTTTCATTGAAAATCAGACGTAACTAAGGCATTATTAACGAAAAGGAATTTGTACTAATGACATTTCAAATTTAAAAATTCAACTACTAAACTTTCAGTTACTTAAGTTGGCAGAAGGCTTAAGAGAAATATCAATTCATCATAAAACAACTTTGAGTTTCACATGTGTAGCATATTTTTCTGCGCCTATAACTACTAAAGAGCTAGAGCCCAAAGGCCTTTGGACTAGTTATATTCGATCATTCTTATCTATAGATTGTGCAAAAGAAAAAAATATAACAATAATGAGTAACTTCAAAAATTCAAAATAATTTTTTTTATATCCATTCCTATCTTCTATCTTGTACCTTCCAGCTTCTATCCCCTATCCTCTACATTCTGGCTTTTATTTTCGTATATCCTTATATCCTCTATCTTTTCTCTTCTCTTATGGATTTTATTCTCATCTGTCTTATGTTCCTCTCTTTTCTCTTATCTACTGTCTTTTATGCTCTGTCTTCTATCCTTTAGCTTCGAAACACTATAATTTTGTATTTGATATGCCTCATTTTCTCTTCTTTATCATTCTTCCCCGCCTTTTTTTAATGGTATATCTAAATTTATTTTATTTATTTATTATTTATTTATCTATATATTTTTACCCAGTTTTATATAGTTTCTATTAAAACTAATAGCCTCTATCTGGAACAATTTTCTATAATTTAACATCTGTATTCTATTTTCGATCTCTCAATTTTATTAGCTTCTATCCTCTTTGTTCTAGCCTTTTCGTCAATCTTCTATTGTTCTATAGTCTATATCCTTTAACTATTTTTGTATTCCTCATATTTTTCTCTCATCTCCCATCTTCAATCTCCCAAATTCTATAAATCTCTTTCCATGAGCTATTCCTCCCACTCGACAGAGTATTATGCAGTCGTTCATGCTTGTCTGCCATGGCTTAGCTTATTTTCACTGTCTCTTTTGCGCTCGCTCTCTTTCATAGTCACTTTTGGGCCATTAATGAAAATATTTGGTCTAAAAAGTTTTAGCCGCAGGTGCCTTGCTTAGCCTAGCTACCTGCTGCCACTCCCACTCCTACTCCTGCTGCTGCTACTGCCCACTCGCTTGGTCCGGCCCACTCACTCAGAGCCTAATAAAATTTGCTCGCGTAATAAATCCGTAAATTGGCAAAGTTTCGTCTAGGCTTAGGCGCATAGCATTTAATTGCACGAGTGGGCGTGGCCAGTGCGCCCAGCTCGCGCTT
This sequence comes from Drosophila mojavensis, assembly GCF_018153725.1. Classification (NCBI taxonomy): domain Eukaryota; kingdom Metazoa; phylum Arthropoda; class Insecta; order Diptera; family Drosophilidae; genus Drosophila; species Drosophila mojavensis. The sequence goes on along the minus strand of NW_025318906.1, from coordinate 3,070,339 downwards.
TATGTAAATACGCTAAATAAACTGAGGCGTTGCGCGCTCGAAAATTTCATTTAAATTCAATTGTTTCGAGGCCACTAAAACCTGAATTCGCTTTTAACTGTCGCGCAGTTCTAGCTGTTGTTGTTGTTGTTGTTGCTGGCTAAAATAGCTGTTGCATTAATTAAATGGGCAGTCAGATTTTGGGCGTGGGGCGTGTCACTCACCTGTTTCCAGCGTTGTGGCCAGCAGCAAGGTGGGCAGGCACAGCAACAAAATGCGCAATTCCATTAAATGCAGCGGCACACGCAACAGCCGCAAGCGCAGCAGCCGTGGCGGCAACATTTGTAGCAGTTTCTCTCGCTCTATCCCTGTTCCTGTCTCTGTCTCCTTTGTGTTGCGTGGCAGCTGCAACAGCTGCGCGAGCTTAGCTTAGTTGGCGTCTTTTCAATAGTTACGACGGGGCTACACGGCACAATGGCACATCGATGCTGCTGCTGCTGTTGCTTCTTCTTCTTCTTCTAGTTGTTGTTGTTGTTGTTGTGGCACGCTTATTAGGGTTAATGGCTTTTTGAATGAACGCGCTGTTTCCTTTCAGCAAAAAAACGCCAGCACAAAAGGCGCCACAAAACTAATACACATATGCTAGTTGTGCAGTTGTTGTTGCTGCCAGTTGTTGTTGTTGTTGCCGTACAACTGATGCGCTGATAAATGATGCTGCTGCTGCTACTGCTGCTGCTCTCAGTTGTTGCTATTGCTGCAGTCCCTTCCTGCTGCTCTCGCTATTTCCTGTCTGATTTTTCTACCACTTTTTCGCTTTTGTTGTCGCCTGTCAATGCGTTGCTCTTGCTCTACTTGCTTCTCCCTGCTGCTGCTGCCACTTCTTCTGCTTCTGCTTCTTCCTCTCTTGTTGTTTGTATCAAATTTGCAGCTTGTTATTTGGCCTGCCCTGCGTATTCTTTCACTAGCTGTTTGTGGCTCCTCCTACTTCAGGGGGCGTATAACTTGCATGTTCTCCATCATTTTTCATGTCACTGCGCATTAGCACATTAAGCCAAGAGCCATGTATTTGCTATTGCTATTGTTGTAGCTGTTGTTGCTTACTACTATTGTTGTGTACACACACATACGCTCACACACACACGCTCTCACACACAGCGAGCGAGAGGGAGTAAAAAATTAACACTCGCTTTTTATGAAATTACATTCAATTTGCTGCTGTTGCTCTTGCTGCTCCTGCTTCAGCTCCTGCTGCTGCTCCTGCTGCTGCTAGTGTTTTTGCTCTTGGCCAACAGCAACAACAAACGACACAATCACAACGTCACGTCGATGATGAATCGCTTTTAATGTAATGTCCTTTACACACTTTATATATATGTATATGTATGTGTATGTTTATATATATTTCCTTTTCTTTTGCGTTTTCCGTTTTCCTTCACTCTGGGGAATTGTCAGTTATTTTGCGCTGCTCTCTTAATAAGTTTGAACTGATCCATCTGGTCTCTGGAAAGAAAGTGGCAACAAGAAAAGCACATAAATCAGATAAGTTTATATTGTTCCGTCTCGAGCTTCAATTTAAGATTTAAGATTGCAACTTCAAAGGACCAAATAATTGATATCAATGTTCAGTTTTGATTCCCGGAATTCCTATTTGATTTTTCGCCGACTCGATGGGCTTTTCGCTGGCTTAATTGGGCAGTGGGCAAAGAGCGGGAATTTTCGCCTCATTTATATTGATTTTAAATTCTGCACTAAAGCAGCTTTATATACTCGCGTTTATAATTCATATTCATGGACAGCAGACTTGTCTTAAATAAAATGTTTTTCTAGATTCTCTGGATATAATTTGATTTGCAGTGAACAAATTCTGTTAAGGGAAATTACAAATCAATATGAAATAATAAATGAAATTATAGTTTGAATTTTAAATGCAATTTATTTGGCATTAGAAACATTTTTTATATATTTTTATTTTTATTCCTTTTTTTTTCGCAAATTATGAAAGTTTCAGCATTTGAGAAGTTTTGCCTCACTGATATTGTTATTGCTATTGTTGTCATTTGCTCTTAATGTTTATAAACTCGCTTAAATTGTATTTAATTTGCATTCAATGAAAGCTGTCAATCCAATTAGAATTCGGCTTGCGACCATTTCTGATTGTCTTAAGCAGATTCTCGTTCAGATTGCAGTGCACAATGGAGCGATGGGCGTATTCCTTGTAAGTATTTTGTATTTGGCATTGTAATTGGACCGTTGTGCTTTACAAAGCGCCCTAATTGTATATATACTTATATATGTATATAACTGTATGCAAAGCATGGTATATATTGGACTTTTTGTTCCTACATTAATTTGCATACTGAATGAAATTTATTTATTGTGCCTCGCAAATTTGCCACATTATTTATAGGTCAACAAGAGGCGACTCGCCGCAACTTGCTACGCGTAATGAAAGGACAAGAGATAGCCAGAGTGGGACCAGGAGATAAAGAGAGAGAGAGAGAGAGAGTGAGGGAGGGCGATAGAGGGCAAGGGGCAGTAAATGGAGAGCGCTGATATAGACTAAGTGGTGTAGATATGAAGCTGAGCTGAGCTCTGCTGCGACGATGCTGTCTTGCTTTTATGCTCGCCCAGCATGTGGGAAAGAGTATATAGGCTTAGCCTCTGTGTTCGTCTTGATGTTTGTTCATTTGGTTGCATAAATGAGACAAATGAGAATAAATTATATATGAATAAATGATATATACCATCGTCTAGTAGTCTGGTAAAGGATCGATAAGTTGAATCACTGTTGTTATGCTCTAAAGTTAAATTACATTATTTATTTAATTAATAGTAATTTATATTTATATTTATTTATTTTTATAAATTAAAAAAAAAAAAAAATTATTTAAAGATGTGAGATAGTAAAAAATTATTTACAGAATCTTTCGGAGTATTATATTAATTGTTTATTTATTTATTTTTTTTTAATAAATAATAATTAAAGCAAATATGTAAATTAATTAAAAGTGTTTACTATTAGTATTATTTATTTTCTGTATTTATTGTGTCTAACTTCAAATGAAATGGAATTTAAATGAACTTCTAGAATATACTTCACAGTCTTATTTATTTATTTATTTCTTATTTATTTTTTTTAATGATTATTATTATTTATTTATTTGGCACTTGAACTTGATATTATTATTTATTTATTTATTTTTTTATTTTTTTATTGATTATTATTATTTATTTATTTGGAACTTTAACTTGATATTATTATTTATTTATTTATTTATTTTTTTTTTATGATTATTATTATTTATTTATTTGGCACTTGAACTTGATATTATTATTTATTTATTTATTTATTTATTTTTTATTTATTTTTTTAATGATTATTATTATTTATTTATTTGGCAGTTGAACTTGATATAAAATCAAAAGTGAGGAATTTCGGCTTCATTATTATAATTTTATTTAATATTTTTGAGTTTAGCTTCTAGACAAACTTGAACGCGTATTATGCAGCTGGCTAAGCTCGACTGCTTCATTCTAAGTTGTTTTTATAATTTTTTCTTCTTTTATTTTATTTGTTTATTCGCACGCACGAGTGACTTTAGAGTTTTCATTTTGGTTTATTTTTTATGCTAAAAACCATAAAAATGTAAAAAAAGCTAAATTTTGTTCTCTTTGCCATTTGGTCAGCAAGTTGAACGTAACTCATAATTTTTAGCTGCCTTTTTATTATGATATTTATTTTCTCTTTCTTTTTCGAGGTTCTGTTTTTGGTTTCTTTTTATATGTTTTTACTTTAGTTTTTATTATAATTTTTATTATTATTATTTTTATTATTTTGTATCTAACAGAGATGCTAAAATAGAAATGATGTATGTATGAAAAAACTTTTGCATGTATGTATATGTGTATGTTTATAATGTATTTATGTATATATTATATATAAATGGAAATTGAAAATTTTGGTGGCAAACTGCGGCGCTCGTTGCTCATTTTAATTACAAAACAATGTGGAAGTTTGGCTTAGCCAATGTATATGTATACATGTGTGTGTGTGTGTGTATTTATATGTATTTATTTTATGTAAAAGTATGGTTAGTATATTTAATTAAGCAATGTCCATGGCAACTTATTTGCAAACAAACATTAGCAAAATGTCATGCGGCATGAATTTATGACACACTCGTGTGCAATTCATTTAAATTGATAAAAGCAGCTGATGTTGGCTGTTGTACGACTGTGGATGGGTCGTCTTGGTGGGTGTTGCCTGTGTTGTTAGCTTTGTCGCAAATGCAGCGCAGTTTTAGAGTAATTCTCTAGTAAATGTTATGCAAGTGGAATGCTATTTTATGTGCCAATGTCTGTGTCGCTCGCGTCAGTGTGTGTGTGTGTGTGTGTGCAACACAGCTATGCACTTAAATGCAGTCACGTATACAGGGCGAGAGAGTGAGAGCGTGAGAGAGCAGGAGTGTGTGAGCGAGTGAGAGAGCAAACGTACATATTATTATCTTGACACAATGGTGCCATAAAACTTAAAGACCCCCACAGCAGTTGCTGCTGCCAGCCCCGCCCCTCGCAAGGGCAACTGCTAGCGAGCAAAGAATGCGAGCGGGGGGCGGAAGGCGGGAGGCGGTTGGGACTGGAGCTGGAACGTGGCACAGCGAAATGAAGGACATGGCATTTGCCGCCCAACAGCAACAACAACAACAACAACAACAGTTATGCCATGCCAGCAATGTCTCTGTTGCTGTTTTGCTGCTGCTTTCTTTTCATAACACTCGCATATGCACATTTGTACATTTGTATTGTGCGGAGGGGCAAGAGAGAGAGAGAGAGGGAGAGAGAGAGTGAGAGAGGGAGAGAGAGAGTGGGGAGAGGGTGTTTGGGGGCTTGAGTCCAGCTGCAGGCGCCTCGGGGCGCGTTGGAGGTTATATGGAAATTGTAATAAGTTGAAAACCAAAAAGCTGATGTCATGAGGTTAGTTGCTCTGGCTCAAGTTTCAAGCGACAATCATGTGCTTTTCTTTTGTGCGGCTCAAGCTGTTGTTGTTGTTGTTGTTGCTGCTGTTGTGTGCTGACCTCATACTTCATTTTGTAGCTTTTGTTTGTTTGTAGCTGGCATGCGAATTCTGCTGTTGCTGTTGTTGTTGTTGTTGCTATTGTTGTTGCATAATGCACTGAGCTTGTGCCCCGTTGTCGCTGTCGCTGTCGGAAATGTAACGGCATGCCACATGACACAAACACACAGAGTAGGAGCGAAAGTGTGTGTGAGAGTAAGAGGGAAACACTCGCACACACACTAAGACAGTCATAAATATTTCATATGCAACTGCTGTGCCGTATTATTGTTGACAGTAATTGAGGAGGAAGAGTATGAACAAGAGTGAGAGAGAGAGAGAGAGAGAGGGCGAGAGAGTGAGAGAGGGAAGCCATGCGAGAGTGTGGGGTTTTGAGAGAATCGTAGTAAATTATTTAAATGTTTATTTGGGGATTTGCAGTTACACACACACACACACACTCTCGCACACACTCACGCACACATTCTCACGCATACATTTCGCATAGCAGAAGAAATCGTAATGCGACTGCTGGCTGAACTGGCACTGGAACTGAAACTGGACCACAGTGCGTATGATGAATGCCCAATTGCATTTGGGAGTCGTTAGCTAAAGCCAAACAAATCGCTTTAGCCTTATTTATATTTATTATACAGCAAGCTCACAGAGCGTTGATTAAGCGCCTGCCATTGCAAAATGTTGTGCGCACACGTGTGTGCATGTGTGTGTGTGGGTGAGTGCGTGTGTATGTGTGTGTAGAGTTGGCATATCAGAGCAAAAACATATGCAAAGCATTGCAACTGCACGCACTTCGACTGCTGAATACTTGTGGATAGTGGCAAAAATAGCAGACAATTCATTTGAACTCCAGTTATTTCTAATGTGCCACGCCTTGTTTTGTAATCGGTAGAGCAGATTATCAGGCACTCAAAGCTGCAGAATGGCAACTTTTAGACAGCTAAACTGAACTTGAACTGACATATCTGTGGGCTTTCCACTTTTTGCTATACTGATCGTCGCCCCATAGAGCAATGCCCCCTCGTCCCTCTCCTGGAATAATACCTCTTATTCAATTGCTACAAATGTATATATGTATGTGTATATATAATCTGAACACTTTATTTATGAATAGTTTGGCATTATCTATGCATCTGTCTCTGAACTTTTCTCTCTCTCTCTCTCTCTCTGCCGTTCTATTTCTCTCCCTCTTTTTAACATCCTCACTCTATGTCGTGTGAGACTTCTCTGTTCTTATTCCGTCTTTTTCTTTACCACAGTCTGTCTATTTCCATTTGTTTCCTACCTCTCTCTCTCTCTCTATCTTTCTCTACCTCTCTATCTTTTTCTCTCTGTTTGCCTTTCTCTCTTTCTTTACTTTTCTCTCTCGCTCTCCATTCACTATTTGGACGCAAATTGAAATTCGCAGCTGCTAAAACATGTGTTTTCAGAACTTTTATAAAATTATTTTGTTTTAGTTTCCGTTTTGGTATTAATATATTTTTTTTTTTTTACTGTGTTTTACGCTTGTCAATTTGAGACCCGCAGGCGGTTGGCTTTTTAATTAGCATTGCTAATTTACATAATTACTTTTGTCGGTCGAAATAATACATAATGTTAACATTCTAAAGGGGCGTACTAGAGAGAGAGAGAGAGAGAAGGACAGTGTGTGACAGGGATAGAAAGGGGCAGTGAGAGATAGAGAGAGAGAGAGAGAGAGAGGGAAAGAATGATATTTTCATGCGGGAACTTCTCTCACTCTCTGTCTGCTTCTTTCTATCCCTCCCCCTCCTCCCCTCTCTCTATACACCACGCTCCCGCTCTTCATGCGGGAACTCTGTCATTAGTTGAATGCATTTCAATTGCAGACATCACACACACACACACATATGCAATATTTTACCCTTTTAGCTCCATAAATATGCACGGATGGCATATTACAACGTCCATTTTGTGGCCAGCATTGTGAAAGCCAAAATGCCCGCCATCACTCACCCCTCCCCAGTCGCTCACCCCTCACCCCTCCGTCCCGCTTCTGCAGCTGCAAATGTAAATTGCGCGTAACGCATTTTGATTGCACTTGAGTGCCAGCATAAAAATGCGCATTATATATAAATTTGCCTCTTAAAGTGCTGACCAGTTGCTGTTGTTGTTGTTGAGGCTTATGTGTGGATATATACATGTAGATATGTATATGTATGTGTATGTGTGCGTGTGCGTAGATTTTCCCAGCTACGCACGCACGTAATTGTTTTGCGCACATTTCCGTTTCCGCTGCGCTGCACTTGAATGACTTTAATTTACGCACGCTTTTTATATACGCGCCGAGTCCATTGCGAAAATGGTAATTGCAGGGTATATTGGCTAGTGTGTCAGTGCCAGGCAGGCGTGGCCTATGCCATAAATTATATATGTACTTGAGTCGGCCTGAAAGGAATAGGTAATTTAGCCTTGTCTCTCTTATCTGTCCTTTCATATGTCTGAATGCCTGACCATATGCCTGAAGACTTCGATTTCGTGGTAACCTTTGACAGTTTTATAGTGGTAAATACAGCTCTATACTTGAAAATATAAATCATTGGAAAATAATATAGTAGATATTGCTAAAAGAATATCTTAGGTTAAGGTATTCCCATAAAAAAATAAAAATACAAATGGCTATTTGTAAATATATAAAACAAGATATTAGATATTGTTAAACAAATATCTTCAGTGAAGGTATCTGGTAGTCGTGCACTCCTCGCTCGCATAATTTTACATGCTATTTACAATCTTGTGGCCATTGTCGGAGTATAACAAAGTAATTGACCAATTGTGTGGGGAGTCAACGGCAGCAGTCAAAAGGCTAACAACGAAATTGCCACGAATTTTGCATTAAGCAAATTAAGCTAAAGATTTTGGCCTTAAAGGCAGCAAATTAAATTGGCAAATATTTAATAAAGAAAAAATTAAAATAAAATAAAAAATAAATATATATATTTAACAATAATATTTAAACATTTAACTACATCAGTTGAGTCGAATTTATTGTTGAAAAACTTTTGCTAAGAAAACTCTAAAGATTTATAGTAAGTGAAAACCCTTAGAGGAGTGAAGCTGCGGACTGTTGCTGTCGGAAAGCAAAAGTTTTTAGCAAAGCTAAAAAACTAACATAGTTTTAAAATAATATTTTTCTTTTGTCTTTAGCTTAGCTTTGATTCGGCTGCAAAGTGCTGTTAAAATATTTGTCGATTCGAAACGTGTGGCTTAGCTTAAGCTATATATTGTTATTTTTAGATGAAGCTTTCAGTTAGTTTTAAGGTATTAGACGATTTTTTGTTGGCTTTAAGCTAACACAAAAATATATATAAAATTTATAAATTAATTTAGGATCAGCTCCATGTTGTTTTGTCTTAATAAATTTTAAAACTTATTCCAATAAGAATTAAAAACTTATTCCTATTTTTATATAGCAAAAAAAGTTTTTACATATATGCATAATATATGTATATATCAATTCATATATATCCTAATAAATATGTTTTTTTTTTATCTACTCTAAAATCTTTTTGCTTACTTTAAATAATTTCAGTCTCAATGACTTTCTGCGCAATTGATTAATTCATTTTCATTTACAACTATTTGAAACCCAATTAAAAAATGCCGTTAGCTCGCACTGCTGTTTAGTCTTATAAGCAGTTAGCTGGAAGGCGGCGTTAAGTATACGCAGCGTATGCAATTGAAACTGCTTCATATATGGCATATGTCGGCATGTTTTTATGCCTGTGTGAGTGAGTGTGTGTGTGTGCATGACCTGTTTGCCTGTCTGGGCTGCCTGGCGGGCTGCAATGAATCCCAGCTCAACGCACAAAGAGCGCAAGTTGTAAAAAAAAAAAAAAAATTGAAAAAAAAATAAAGTGATTCAAGAAACTTGCAAGTTGCAAAAGTTTTTCAATTTAAGCCAGAGCCGAGGCGCCCCGCAGCAACTCATGTTGCATGTGCTCGCCCTCTCCGTCTCGCTCTCCCCCTCTTTCGCTGTGTGTGTGTGCGTCTGCTTGTTAATTTACTACTAAAAAGCACAATGGCATTTGGCTAGGGGTCTGGGCATTTGAATTATTTCGTGTCATTGCCTGCCGGCGCGACGGCTACATTGAGCCGGTCTAAAAAAAACTCAAGTGTGTATAAGTGTGTGCGTGTGTGTGTGTGTTCAAGTACCTCGTTGCCAGAACCTTAATTGGTAAGGCCGAAAACGTCAACAGCTCATTAAGTTTGCAGCTTAGCGTCAAAACTATTTGAACACAACTTTAAGACGTCATTTGGCTGCGAGTCTCTACTGTGTGTGTGTGTGCGTGTGTGTGAACTGTAATGCTGGCCGTTATAATAAAAATAATCATAATAATAAAAAAACATTCTTCGTGTTTATTTAAGTTTTCAAATTGTACAAATTTTGGTAAATTGTTTTGTGCTGTGCCACACACACACGCTTACAGGAGCAGGTATCAGTGTGCGTGTGTGTGTGGCTGAGTGTGTGTATAACCCCCCTTTAACAGAGTTCTCTGCTTTATTTTACTACTATTTTTTTCTGTTTTGTTTTGCTTTGCTCGTGACTGCAGCAAAGTTTTAGTTTGGCAATTTTGCTTTTCCGTTTGTTTTTCTTTTTTTGTTTTTTTTTTTTTTGCCCAAAATTTTTCTATTTTTTGCTCGTTTTGTGCTTTGTTAGTTCCGTTTCCGCTCGGCCTCGGCTCGCAGCGCACAGCACCCACTCGCAGCTACGTGCACCGCTCGCTGTTCCATTTAGCTAGCCCGGCTCACTGGCCTGGCCTGGCCTGGCTTGGCCTGGTCTGGCTTGGTCTGGCCTGGCTGTCTGTTTTGGCCTGGTCTGCGTTGTTCGTTTTCGTTTTCGTTTTTATTTCATGTGGTGTGTTGTCAACTTATTTCGGGAATCGGTGATTTATTTTCTAAACAATTAAAGAAAAACAAAAACGTGGGAAGAGTACGAACAACAGCACATGTACATGCTTCTATGTATGGGTGTGTGTGTGGCATAGAAAGTGGTCTAGCTTTATGAATTTTTCAGTTGAATTATTTACAGGAAAACGCAGGATAACAGTTTGCCAGTTGCGCCAGTTTTCCCTCAGCTCCAGCAACAACAATTTTTGTCCAAATAAAACTTGCAACTGCAACATGAAAAATGTTTGCTAAATGGCAGCACATTTATGCGGTGCGGAGTAAAAATGAAAAAGTACACAAAAAAATAAAAAGCAACGAAAAACTTGAATATAATAAAAATATGTCACTTGGATTACAGGTAACAAAACAATATTTGCAGCTGTTCATGTTTGTCCAACATTCTCTGTGTGTGTGTGTGTGTGCGAGAGTTGAGTTGGATGTTAAAGCAGAGTCTGAGAGTGAATTAGAGCAGAGACTTGATTGAATTTATAGTAAAGCCAACTAGCCTTAAAGTGCGCAATATTGTGTGACATGAGTGTAGATTAGATTAAGTGGCATTATTATAGCTTTATTATAGCTAGAGTATAGATTTTTAGCTTGATTTAGTCTGGAATTAAAATGTCTGAGAGGAATATTGATATAAAGAAACATTTCATAACAAAATTGTGAATGGCTTTTCATTTTAGGGCATGCATGACTAATATTTGTGGACTCTAGTGTTTCGTAGCTTGATTTTTTTTTTAAAACTTAATTGTCGATAAAGATGCTAATCAACCCTCTGGTTGACATAACTAATATTGTGTAAGTCTAGTGTAAAGTATAGTCATTTATATATGTATATATATTAACAGTCAATTATTTATTAAATTTTCATTTATTGTTTTGTATTAACAGGCATGACTAATATGCCGCGACACTAGTGTAGCAGTGCATATAAGAAATTTGTATAAAAATTCAATTGGTATATAAAATACTTCAGTCTGCTGAATATTTGCTTTGTGCTTGAGCTGCTCTGCCTATTATTTTGGGACACCACTGTAAAAGTATTTATATCATAGCAGTCAAGCTGCTCGGACTATTGTTTTACTGTTCATCTCTTGGCTAATTTCACTACAATAAATTTAATATATGTAGCTTGCTCTTTTATGCTCGCCATGGCATGCCTAATATTTCATGCCTCCACTGTTACTTATCACAAAATTAATTCCGCTTTTTGCAAATTTTTTTTTTTCTTTGCGCTGCGTTACTCAACTAGCACATAAATCGTGGCAGGTATTTCATTAAACTAACGTCAAGTTGCTGTCGCAGCGCATAAATATACAAGCGCCCACACACACAGCACACAGCACACACTCGCACACACACACAAGGCTGCAGACAACTCACATATATTCTCACCTATAAAGTCATGTAATCGTCTTCATAATTCCGCCAAGACAAACCATCCAGCATAATATTTAACACGACGCTGTGAACAATAAAGCATAGCGGCGAGAGCATATTACACACACACACACACACACACACATGCACACATACACGCACACGCACACACTTTTTTGCTGCACTACTTGAAGAAAAACTACTGAAATTATGCGCATTTATCAAAGCAAGGAGTAAGGCAGTTGCTTTGCCCGGGTGGGCGTGGTTGGGTGACAAGGCAACAGCGACAACAGCAGAAACTGGTGCAAGTGAATGCACACACACACACACACACAGTTACACACACACGCACAACGACAAGCGCAATTACATGCACCCAGATACAGTGTGAGAAAGGGAGTGAGGGAGAGGGAGCTATGGAGAGAGGAAAAAGTGCATGTAATTTTGTGCCTGAAAATTGCAAACTTCACACACACACACACACAAAGGTTTCTCATACATGTGTGTGTGTGTGGAGTTGTAGAAGAGGAAGAGGCCGAGGCAGAGGTGGAAGCAGTTTAATACTCGCGTGATAAATAAATCAGACGTTTGCACAATTGTTGCCATTGCGTTCGCCCGGGCGTATACTTGATATTTAGCGTCTGAAGCACAAAGTAATCTTTATGCGAAAGAAAGAAATGAAAATGAAATAAATACAAAAAAAAAAAAAAAATTGTCGCCCTGGCGTATGCATGAAATTAATTTCCATTTACATTTCCTGTTCGCTCTCTCTCCCTCTCGTCCTCTCTCTCTCTTCTTCTTACTCTTCCTTTTTGCATACATTTTGATTGATTGTTTTCGCTTTGCGGTAAAAGCTTCGCCTAAAGTTTTGGGTTTTTTTTTTCGGCTCCTTTTTGGGGCCTGGCAGAGGCAAATGCATTTGAATTTACAATGTGTCAGAGTCGAGCTAGCGCCATTAATATGCGCATGTGTGTGTATGTGTGTAAGTGTGTGAGTGTCAGAGTGTGAGTGTGTGAGCCTAAATTATGCGACGGTCTTTGGCCTTTGGGCGCATATGTACATATATATATATTTATGATGGCTGAGGCCAAAAAGTTGGCCAATGCATAAAGATATCGTATACATATAGAAGATATTATCGCACGCCTCGCCTACACAGAGATAATAATGCACGAAATTTACGATAAGCGCGTCGCTGCCTCTTCGCTCCATTTCTTTGTTTTCCTTTTCAAGGCCGCATAATGTGAACCGGTTGGACCATTAAAAAGGGTCCAAGCACGACGGCAGCGGCAGAGGCAACGGCAAAAGGTTGTCCGGCCACAAATGTTTCGCTTTTCGTTTTCGATTAAGCGGCCGGAAGTGCGCGGCCATCGTTTGTGTGCGTGGTGGACATCATTGCCGCCATTAAGCCCTAATGACCGTAATAAATAATAATTTATTTCACCTGCAGGGCAACGGCTAAAGAAAGCGCTAAAATTTCACCTCCCCTCAGTCTCACTCTCTTCCTCTCTCTCTCACTCTCCTTCTGTCGTTGCTGCTGGCAATTGCATGCATGGCCATTTAAGCAGCTTGAGAGTGTTCTCTTCCTCTCTCTCTCCCTCTCTCTCTCTCTAGAAACAAAAGGCTATTGTTGCATACGGTATTATTAATTGTTTTTGCTTTAGCGTCGGCTTTGTCGTTCTTGTTCTTGTTGCTGTCTGGATTTAAGTGGCATTTTTATAGCCGCAGCGTCGCCAAGTACGTGCCACGGTTAACCAAGTGAACCTCGATCAAAACGGGGTAAGCAAGTTGCTCCCTTAGATAAACTAAAGGCGGTTTCCGCTGAGCACTTTCTTCTTCTTCTTTTTGTATAATTACCAAGTATTTGGGTCGAATATTTGTTGGTATTTGGCATTGGGGCTAATGCATGCTTATTAAAATTTCAGCTGCCATTAGACTGAACGGAAATTGGCCAACAGCTTCGGACCTGGCCGTGGCCATGGGGGAGGCTGTGTCTAGCTGGGCGTGTCTCGTAGTACAGCTTGTTGCGTGCAGGTGTCGAGCCGCTTCTTTTGGGACATTTAATTGCACGCCTCGCCCTGGCGCGGCCTCAGCCATTGGCAAATTAAATTTGATGGCCATTTGACATGAGCAAATCATTTAATGAGCCGCAGGCCATTTGGCTTTGCTGGCCAAAATCAATAAATGCCACCAAATGCTTTTGGCTTTTTGGCCAAACAGAATGAGAGAAAAAAGCACGAAAATTAAATGAAAATGAAAATGAAATGTGGAAAGCAAAACAAACCCGAAACGATTTGGCTCTTAACTGTTTTGTCAGCGCTTAAAGCTAAGCGCGTGTCCAATAAGCCGCAACTGATTTGATCTGGAGTGTAAAATTTTATTGTATTTTACGCTGGCTGTAGTCGAAGGAAAGTCGGAGAAATTGAGGTATACAAATTTGTTAGACATAATTATAAAGGGCTTATCGAATTTTGAATACTCTAAAACTGATGGCTAGGCAAATGAATTGCAATGGTGTGAATTATAACTAAAATCGAAATTAATAAAAAAAAAAATATATATATGTATATATAAATCTACATTAAAAATTTGGAGACTCTAGCTCTAAAGATGTAGAAGATATAATTTTACCACTGATTTCCGATAAGATTTTCAATCGATAACAAAATAGCGGGAGTAGTTATCGATTTGAGAAAACAAACTCGCTATGCACGCCGTATATAAGGACTTATCAAAAAAATTACAAGTCTCTAATTCTTAAATATTCTGAGATCGACGCGTTCAAGCATACGAACAGACAGAAAAGGCTCAGCTCGTCGACCTGATCAAAAATATATATATTTTATGGTGTCTGCTTCCTTCTGCCTGTTACATACATTTTAACAAAACCGTAATAAACTTATTTCCCATTTTTAATGGGTTCAGGATATAATTAACTCAAGTTTGATTCATAAATCAAATCAAATTAATATTCAATACATAATTTGTTGAAGTCCAATATTGAATATACATGAATTTGCTAAATCATAGATATATGAGCACATTTCCTATAAAAGAAACTAAAAATGTCTCTTGAAAATTGTTTTTCTCAATTTTCAATTTCTCAACTTTAGCCGACTTTTAGGTCTCATAAATTTCTTTTATAAGCAGCTATTCTCTGAATTGTTGTCAATTTTCATATTATTTTTATTTATTTTAAATTTGCTGCGCTTTATATAGCTGTTCCTCCCTTGCCCACCTCACCAACTCCTTTTTCAGTGCAGCGCCAATGGCTTTTGGCTATAAAATATAAATAAAGTACTTAGTTTCTCATAGCGATCAAGTGTAAAGTTTATACCTTCAGGCAGTCCTCTACAGTTCGAGCCTGGAGCGTAAAACCCACTTGGAGGATATCAAAAAACATGAAAAAACACGGAAAAAAAAAGAAGAAGAAACTGCAGCAACAGCGGAAAATAAGCTGAAATTGGTTGTTTAAAAATTGGCTAAAGCGGCGCGGCGTGCTGGGTCGATTCGTTTGCTTGGACTTTGGCTGTGGTTTCGGGATTTTTTTTTGTTTAGGTTTTTCGGTTTTAGCTTAGCTCTTCAAAAAAGCAAGAGAACACATAGAAAAAAAATAAAATCAATAGACGCGGCGGTTGCCAACAATGGGCAACATATGCGGCCGCCTGCAATAAACATGGGCGTGAAAACCACAAAATTTTATGCAAACTCATAAAATGATTTTTACAGCGCGCGCACTCTGAAATATGCCCCGAGGCTATTGTTATTGTTGTAGTCGGTTATTGCTGTTGCCGTTGCCGTTGCCGTTGCCGTGGCTGTTGCTGTTCGCTTTGCACACAGACACATAGACACGCGAGTGCAAAAGAGGCCCGTGGATGTGCCACATAAAACTCCAAACAAAAAACTGCAGTAAAACATCGCAACGAGACTTTGTTCTCTTTTTCATGATTTGGTTTCGTTTTCCTTCTTTTTCATTTTTTTATTTTTGTGTTTGAGTCCTGCGGCATCAATATTTTCTCTAAGGCGATTTCTGTGGCGCGCTGCAGCTAACGATTTTTATACATTTTTGTGTGCTGTGAATTGGCCAAAAGGAGAGTTTTGGAGCCGGCGAGCCAAATCAGTGGATGCCCATAAACTCTGCCCTCCATGTGCACTGCGGCCGAACTAGCCTTGGCTGAAGCTGTGTGTAGTTCGAGCTGTCCTATTCATATAATAGAAATCAAAGTGTGTGTGTGTGTGCAAAAGTTTTGGCCAGCATTTGGGCTGACCTCAAAGGATTTGCGCACGAAACGAACGACGAGTCGGCACAATAGCAACAGCAAACGAACATTGTATTGCGGTCTATTGAACTAATATTGAAGGGACGCACACATGTGTAAGTATACATATATATATATACATATATACATACATTTATTTATACATATATGTAGCTTGAGTTGAATTCGATTTGGAATCGGATTTCGGGCAGCGCTTGTAAAGTGCTCCCCAAGCGACACAAATTTGTGCATTTTATGATGGGCTTTATCTATGCCTTGGTATGTGAGTATGCATGTGTGTGTGTGTGTGAGTGTGTGTGTCAGCCTGGAGCATTTTTGTGGGCGCGCCTGGCCGTTAAAGTAGCCAAGAATATGAGCTAGAATTAGATAAAGTTTGTGCAGCAGCTAACTAATTGTGACAGCAGAAGGCCTGAGGGTCTTAGCTTGAATAATATGATATAAATATTGAATATGAAGCAGTTCAATTGGGATTTCCACTTGAAGCTTAAATGAAATTTGAGCTTTGGATTACAGCGAACGGATGAGTCAAAGGAGTTGCCCCCCAAACAGTGGAATAAAACTATAAATTTCTTTTAAAATCATTTGGCTTAAGGTTGAAGAGAAAAAGGGACGAGCTTAACGCGGAGATGACAAATCTGGATTAAGCTGGCTTTAGTCACGTTCCTAATATGACTTGAGCTGCTCATAAATAAATAAATGTTGAGTAAAAGAAATAAGAAATAAATAGCAATAATTGCAGCTTGTTTGAAATGCATTTGTTTAAGCAGTTTTGGTAAACTTGGTCTAGTTAGGTGGTAATTTGAAGGCGATATCAGAAGAGAAGAGTGAGTGAGAGAGAAGGGACTATCAAGAATGAGATGGTGAGATGTGGAGACGAAGAGATGACAGAAATATCTCTGCAGAGAGAACGATAAAGAAAAGGCAAAAGAGAGTAAGGGATGCAGAAATAGAGAAACAAAGAAAAATAGAAAATGTTATAAGCTGAGAAGGAAAGAGAGAGAGCATGAAAAATAGAAGTGAAAGGGATAAAGATATAGGAAAACTGAGAAAGGAATTATGGATAGAGAGCGAAAAAAGAGGGAGGGAGAAGAACAGAGAGAGCGAGAATTAAAGAAGGAGATAGAGAGAGAGAGAGAGAAAGATGTAGAGAGATAGAAAGAAAGAGGTAAATAGAGAGAGAGAGATATAGTGAGTACTAGAGAAAGAGAAATATAAACTGAGAAAAAAAGAGCAAGAGAAAGATAAGCTGAGAGAAATAGGAGGAGAGAGAGTACTATTGAAAGGATCGAGGGAATGATACTGATAGAATAGAAACTCAATAGGAGAGTGTAAGTAATTGGGAGACAATGAGAGAGAGAGAGAGATAGAGAATGAGTCTGGGCCTGTTCAACATACGCACTCTAGACGTTATATCCCGCTTTATTAGTTTTTTGGGGAGAGTAAAACTACTCTCAGACTGTTACGAGTCTTTTGAAGATTTCCGATTCTCAGCTCGTATGCAAAAGTCTTAGCCCATTCGGGTCTTTAGCACTTGGTGCTGCATCGCATAAAAGTCGCTCGATTCGCAATTCCTTTGCATTAAAATGAATTTTATTACATGAGTTTCGTGCGCCTTCTTCTTAGCCAGGTTTAATTTGTCGTTGCCAGGGCAATGGATGTGAGCCGTGCGTGGGTTTTCTGCGAGATTAAGCAGAGTCTGAAGAGCGGGGGCAACACAAAATGGCGTTCACAAAGTCAACGCTGGTGACCATCAAAGCAATTTGTGGCGCACACATCAAACACAACTGCCACACACACATTCAGCATAGCTGCCAGCTAGCATGCATGTGTGTATGCTTGTGTGTGTGTGTAACAGCTGTTGCGCCCTGGCATTTAAGTGCCAGTTTATTGGAGTTGTCATTGAATTTTGTGAAGTGTTTATGCAGAACTTTGAAGTTTAAAAGAGGCAAAGCGACAAAGCGGCTGTGCTTTAGTAGTAATAGAAAAGCCCACGCCCCGCCCCCGTCCCTGCAAAAACAATGCGAGAGCCAGCTGACAAATATTTGCATTTTATTGATTGACTGACAAGTGGCCGCAGTGGCAGAACAAAAAAAAAAGAACAACAATTTAGCAGCAAAAAGTCAAAAGGGGCTGCTGTGAAGTGGAAAGAGCAAAAGAAAAAAATTAAATCGTTGCGTATACGACGCGTGTGACGCAATTCCCTTGATAGCCATAAGCAGCTATAAGCAGAGCAGGAGCAGCAGCAGGAGCGGGGGTGAGCTGAAGCGAAGCTGCGTTGCCTTGGCATGTCTGAAGATGTGGTGCTAAAATTAAGCAAATCCCAGCTAAGCAATTCTTACAAGCATGCAAGCATTTATGAGACAAGGGCAAAGATGGCAGCACACGGCAGAGGGAGAATAGTGTGTGAGTGTGTTTGTGTGTGTGTGCTGCTGCTGCTGCTTGCATGGCAAAGTTCATTAAACCGGTGGCGCTATCGCTGCCAGCTCACCCGCATGCCCTCACACATACATTTCAATTACCCTCACCTGGGCGCTGCTGCTGCTATTCAGCTCAAGGATTTCAGCAGCAGCTTCGCTCGTTCGCAAACTTTCAAATTGCTTTTACTGCACATTGGAATGCGCTGTCAATGCGTGCTTAAAACATCTTGCTCTCACTCTCTCTCTCTCTCTCTCTCTCCCTATGCCTCTTCCTCTTTCGCTATTGCATTTTGTAAAATTTATAATTATTGCATTCAAATAAAACTTAGCTTTAGCCGAGGGATGCATTTGGCTTGGCATTTGGCCCAGTTACCCAAGCAGCTGACATTAGCTGCGAATGCAATTGGCATACAAATGAGCTGCAGCAGAACTCAATTTTCAATTCCCATTTCAGGCACGGGCAGGAAAAAAAATGAGGAAAAAAGAAAAGGGGAAACTACTTCCACACTCAACTTCCACTTCCACTTGCAACTTCATTTTCATTTTCATTTTCATTTACATGCTTATTACAAATGCAACATGCTTCATATTGAATGAGTGGAGCCTGGAGCGTGGAGCGTTGAGCGTGGCGCGCTAGAAAATGGCGGCAATTTCCGAGAGAGAGGTGTGGGCGTGGCTTGCGGAGGCTGGCCCCAAAAAATATTACATTTCTGCTCGTCATTGCCGCAACATTATTTTCTTGAGTTAATTGCGACTGGGATCATCATGAAGCACAATGGCGGAGAGACAAAACACACACACACACACACATGAATCGAGCCGGGGCAGGACAGAGCGTGTCGTGGCGTGCACAAAGCAAGAGTTTCATTTAAAAAATAATGAGTTTTCCGGCTAGAGCGCATGCAAAACAAGGGGCCAACAGTCGACAGACAGCCCACTGTGACACAGTCGAAAATAAAAACAAGAAAACAAAAGCAAAAGCAAAAAAAAATTAACTTTTGTTTTAATTATAGAGCTGACAAAACGCTCGGGAGCAGCGCCGCGGCTCAAATGCGCCGACAGTTAACTATAGTCAAAAGTCAGCTCGGGCACTTGTCACAGAGAGCTAAGAATACACACACACACACACACACACACACAGTCATCACATAACACTCAGAGCAGAGCAGCACAGCTAAGCTACCCGAAAAAAGAAGAGTTCAAGCAGATAAAGCCGCCAGCGAGGCGAACAGCGGGCGGTGCAAAAATCCGTTATGGCTAGTCCAAAAAAAAATAACACTGAAGAAGTCATTTTCAAGCGTCAAGCAAATCATGATAAACTCCAAGGGTTCAAGCCTTAAAGTTGCCCCGGGGACCCACAGAGCGCACAGAGGCGGGCTGAAGCACAAGTTACGCATACGCCCCGTTGACCTTGGCTGTATACATAGATTTTAATTAATTATGAGGCCGCAGCGAGCCGAAAAGCAAAGCGCCAGACAAAAGTGAAGAGTCGAAAGCGAATTACATAAACCAAATATTACATACATACATAAATATATATGCTATATATATATTCCGGGTGAAAATGCCAGATATCTGCAGGGAAATTTATGCTTGATGCAATGGCAAAGCCCTAAGACTGAAGGCAACTTTTGCTCTAAATACAAAATAACCAATTACTTATATGTATAGGTGAATAAGTGAATGTGAATAGGTGAATGAATGCATGAATAATCAAATGAATAAATGAGTGCTGGGTTGTAGGAATGTTGAACAACACTCACAATGTGAAATGAAAATATCAAGTAGATGCCTCTAATCGGGGGTGCTCGACTAGATGATACCCCGTAGTATGTTAAGAGCTGACAAGAGATATATTGCAGCTCTTCTTGCATTCATCCATAGTCCACACATACACATACACACACTCACCACTTACTAATCTCCTCCTTAGCGTCGGCCGCATATGTCGCTTAACTAGATTCTCTCAGCTCGTCCTGCAGATCATACATACTTTATGGGTGCTGCCACGCCTTCTACTGATTGTTACATATATTTCCAAAAAAAAAAAAAAAAAAAAGGAAGCATTATACCCATGCTCAATGGGTCAACGGGAATAAAACGGGAAAAAAATTACAGCGTGAGTTGCAGAAATTGGCAAGGGCTCAGCTAGACATATATACATACATATATTTTTATTTATTTATATATGTATGTGTGCACATGCTCAAAGCATCCTTTACAACTCGTCTACGCAGCATGAAATGGCATGAAAATGCCAAAAAAAAAAAAAAAAAAAAGTAGCACAACTATCCAAACCGGATATAATTACAAGTCAGTTGTGTTTATCTAGCGGAAATTAAATATGTTATAGCTTTTGTTTTATATGTGTATTTAGCTTGCATTTCTTGTTTTCTTTTGCTATTTAGTTTGATATGTGATATTGCTTTTGATATTTTTAGTTTCATTTTTATTTTTTTTATATTTGGTATCATATATATTTTTATATAAATGTGGGGTTTAATATATAAATATTTATTAAAATATATATCTTTTGGTAATTTCATCTTTATTTTTATTTTTCATGATTATTATTTTCATATCATGTTGAATTGTGTTTTGATAGTTATCTTTAATTTCAGATATACTTTCAATTTAATTTCATTGTCATATACATTTTTTTTTATAATTTAAATTCTGAATTCTGAATTTTGTCACTTTTATTTTTATATTAATTTTTTAATATAGCTTTATTTTTTTTTTTTTTTATTTAATATATATGCTCTGTTTATGAAATATTTATTTCTTAGCAATATTTAATTTTATATTTATATTAAAGTTTGTTTTGTGTTTGTTTATATAAATGTACATATATTTTAATGTTTTTTTATTTTATTTTATTTCATTTTTAAGTTTCATATTTATTTTTGTTTTATTTTTCTTCTTGAATGATTTTTAAATTTATTTGAATTTTAATTTTTATTGAATTGATTATTTTAATTTTAATTTTTTCAATTTTATTTTTATTGGCAAGTGCTCAACGAGTGCAATTGATTTTGAAGCTTGCGGCTCACTTTTATGAGCATTGCCAAAGTAATTGCGTCACATTATGCAGACCCACACACACACACACACACACACACTCACACATGCACGCACATACACTTAGGGCCATTTAAACAGATATAGTTATTTGCTTGCCATAAATACTGCCTTTTTTTTGGGGTTGGGGCTTTGATGGAGGCAATAAACGAATTGCCATTTCATTTGCAGTTCAAATTCTCTCTGCTTCTAATGCCCATTTAGCATATGTGTTACAGCTTTGCGAGTGTATGTGTACATCTGTATGTGTGTGTGTGTGTGTAAATTTATCTTTTTGTGCATCGTAAATCTTGTTGCCTTTTCAGCATTTTGCACAAAATTTATTTCCTTATTAAAACTTTTTTATTTGATTTAATTCGGGCGCATGTGCAGTGCGCCTCAGCGCCAATTCCAATTCCAATTTCGATGCCTTTGCATACATGTGTGTGCTAGGTAAATGCACACACACATACACACACACAGCCACACAAATTGTGATAAATGTAACGAGTCTTTGAGTTGGTATTTGTAAGGCGTCGTCATCTACCCTTTGCTCAAAGTCAAATAGTTTTTCGAAAAAGCATTCAACTTTATCGTGCGTTTCCTGGGAAATTAACATGCCCGCCCATGTGCCCTATCACACAAATGTGTATGCGTAAGCATGTGTGTGTGTGTGTGTGTGTGTGTCGATGCTTTGGTTCGTTTACCTCACAGACACACACACATAGCTATAAAAATATCGTTTGTGAACTTTGCTTGCTTCGTCCTCACCCTCGATGCTTGGGCGAACGCACTAAACTTTTATTTTAGATTAAGTCAATTTGCCCCAGCCACGAAAAAATACAAAAACAAAATAGAAAAAACGAAGTATTTTTCATTTGGCTGACTGGCCTTTTCTCGTGCTTCTTCTTGTTTTATTAACAAGCTCGTTGGCCCGGCCGAAACAAGCGCTGCGCATCAAAACTATATGCTGGCGGTGCTGGTGGTGCTGCTGCTGGCGGTGTCTATGCCATTATTACGTATACGTTACGTATACGCAATGTGGTCGGTGGTCTCAACGGTATAATCGCGCAAAGTTAAATTTTCGCACTTTTGCAGGCAACAACTTTTCTACTTTGATTTTCGGGGCGCCCAGCCGCATATTAACAGCCATTTCGGCTTGCTCGCCCACTTCCACGCCCCCTCCCACACACACACACACACTCTCTCTCTCTCTCCCTCTTGTATTGCTGGCAAGTTTAAAGCACTTGCCATAAATTATGCTTTGCTGCTAGCCCTTTTGCTTGCCACTTGCCAGTTGCCAGCTGCCAGCTGCCAGCTGCCTGCTGGCTTGATTGCCTGATTTATCCGCTGTCTTTAGGCTAAAGACTTTATTGGAAAAGTTTGATTGGCCGCGCAGCCCGAGCCGCGTTAACATCATTATAAAATAAGAGAAAACAACTCGAAAATTGATTGACGTCAATGTCACAGCGCTGCGGTCATAAATCAAAAATGCATATGCCAAAAAAAAAAAAAAAAAAAAAAAAATTGTGTTTGAAGTGCTTAAAAAATTAATGGAGCTGCCTCAAGTGAGCTCAATCAATAAACGATATGCTTGACTACAGCGCAGCAAAAACCAAACAAATTTCTGACATTTAATGCACACCCACACACACATGCATATATAGGAGTACATGTGTGTGTGTGTGTGTTTGGCTATTATGTTTGGGCATGTCAAAGCTGACAAAGTGCATTGCGTTTGCCGTTAGTAATTGCATTTGTAATGACTGCAGTGAAGCTCTGATTGCATGCTAAAATGCGCTACAGTTGAGGCATGTTGATTTTCGGGTAGAGCCTTCGACTGTATACGAAGCTAACAGAGTGGAGAGGCTGATGCTAACTAAAGCAAGTTTGATTATATTCAAGTGTAGCCAAGTAGAGTCTGCAGCTTGTCTGGTCTTTTGGTTAGTTTTACAACACTGGTTTCGTATAGCTCAGTTTGCTCTGGCTTGTCACTAACTCACTTTAGTAACTTGTTTTGCACTGTAAACTGAAGCCAAGTTTGCATTTTAATTGGTTTTGGAGCATAGCTTTAGTGTGTGTATGTGTGCGAGGGTGGTTCGACAAGTACTCAGTTTACACAAAACTAATAGCAATTTGACAAACTGACATTTTATCACTAAATGATGTATCGTTGCAGCTTCACTTTATACAGCTACAGCATCAACTCCAGCTTCTTCAACTAAGTTTCCCGGAGAGCTCTGAATTAGGTCTCTTTGTCAGCGTTGATCTCTATTGAAATCTCATACGGTCTGTGCAATCCCTGCCTCGCCTTGAGTGGCTTTATGCATATAGCCAAAGTATTTTAATGTTAGGCCAGCGAGAGACAAAAATTTGTATATATTATATATATATATATTCCTATAAACGCCAACATTATTAAGTCTGTAAAGATGTTTTGCACTCAGCCCAGTAGGGTATATAGAGAATTTCTATATTAGCTTATTATATAAACTTGGCAAAGTGAAAAAACTATTTCCGCTCTAAAATATGCGACTTGTAGTAACCTCAGACTTTGCTTGCGCTTCTGCGCTTGATTGAAGTTGTGTTTTATGCTTAGTTTAACAAGTTTTGAAAGTCTTTTCTGCCGTTGACAATTTAATATAAGCAAAATACTAGAAGAGTCCTGACGCCGGCTAAACCGGTAGAAGCTTAAATTTCGCATGTGTGTTGAACAGGTCGGAAAATTGCCCAAAATTATAATTTTATAAGCCTCTTAAAAGCGTGAAAAATCCGAAAAAAAAATCATATATTGCTTTTTAAGAACGTAGAAGAAGCTTTTGCAGTAGTAAAACTTTTCAAGAGACCTAAATAAAATATATGGTGTATAGACATATAAAATATGAATCAATACATAGTATATCGCTACCACATTATTACTAAAATGTAGTCTAATCTAGTCTATGACTAGTTTCACTTCTAGGTTTTATAAAATAAATTAAATTAAAATACAAAAAAAATTTTTTTTAATTTCTTTAATTAGAAAATAAAATAAATATAAAATGCTATGAATTTTAATGCTGTCCGAGTTGTCTCTCAATAATTTACAAAGCAGAGAACACATAAATAAATGAAAGCGCATTTGTTACGTTTTTATCTCAAGAGAGGCCGCGGGACATGCGAGACAGAGACAGACAGAGAGGGAGAGAGAGAGAGAGAGACAGACAGAGAGTGACATATTTCAGCAAGGACATTTAATCGTCGCCGCTTATCCGATGTACATTATTTTTATTTTCCTGCCGCGCAAATTTAATCAGTGTTGCAAATAAAAGGTGTGAGTGAGTGTGTGTGTGTGAGTGTGTGAGTGTGAGAGCACAAGAAATTGGTTTATTAAAAATGCTTTTAAGCATCGTTATCGAAATGGCGATAAAATAAATACAACAGGCACTTGCGGCGCGTGAATAAAAAAAAATAATGTTGCCAGCCAGTGCGACCTTGCAGGAGGAGGTGCTGGTAGCGCGTGGGCGTGGCATTGTTGAATTTATTATCCATGGCATAAATCAACGTTTTAATTATGTGGCAGCCCGGGCGGCACGACACACAAAAAAAGTACATAAAAATGTTAATTACCTGCAGACAAGATATAGATGAGGGGGAGACGGGCAGCGAGTGCAAAGGGAGCGAAAGAGTGGAAAGCTAGGCAAACGCTGAGATCTCCTTAAGTTGCTCATCAAAAAGTGTGGCAAACAAAGGAGCAACTGCTTTAATTAGCTATGAGAGAGAGAGAGAGAGAGATAGAGTGAGGGAGGGGAAGAGGGACAGGGGTAACTCACAGCCTAGCAGCAGATTTTGCTGTTAAATCTTTTTAATTCTGACACAATTAACAGTGTCGCTTGCCATATGCAATTGAAGGTGTGAGTGTGTGTGTGCGGGTGTGTGTGTCAGGCCCTTCTCTTTAGGCGTAGGCGTGGCAACAGCTTGACTCGACTCGAGCTGCTGCGGTTGCTACCAGCAGTTACACGAAAAATCTTGCTTTATTTTGTTTGTTTGTCTTTTCTCTAAGTGCCTTGGTGTGTGTGTGTGCGTGTGTACACTTTGTGCTAGGCCGCCGTCTGGCTGTTATATGATATTTGCAAATTGCCTTTTATAATACTTATAACGCCATA
Organism: Drosophila mojavensis; assembly: GCF_018153725.1. Lineage (NCBI taxonomy): Eukaryota > Metazoa > Arthropoda > Insecta > Diptera > Drosophilidae > Drosophila > Drosophila mojavensis. Next base: position 3,045,096 of record NW_025318906.1, on the reverse strand, counting down.
GTCTCAAGACCTTCTGGCCTAGTCTTTGCCGCAGAGTTGCTTGTCTTCGCCACGCCCACCGCCTCATCCACCGTCTTAGTTGCAGTCGAAGCTTCAGCTCCTCCTGCTACAGCCTCAGCCTCAACTCCTGCTACAGCCCTAGCCTTAGCCTTAGTCTCAGCCTCAGCTCCTTCTATAGCCTCAGTCTCAGCCTGTAGCTCAGCCTCAACTCTGGCTACCGTCCCAGTCTCTCTCTACGCTCTCAGCATCAACTCCTGCTACAGCCCTAGCCTTAGCCTTAGTCTCAGCCTCAACTCTGGCTACCGTCTCAGTCTCTCGCTACGCTCTCAGCCCTAACTCCTGCTACAGCCTCAGCCTCAGCATCAACCTCATCCTCTACTCCTGTACCAGGAGCCTCAGTCTCAGTCTTAGCTTCAGCCTCAGCCTCAACCTGTGCTTATTCCCCAGCATTAGCTCCTCCTCTAGCATCAGCCATTCCCTCCCAGGCCATGCCCTAGCTACCGCTCATACTCTGCCGCAGCTTCAGTCTGGCCTCAGCTCATGCCTCATGCCTTAGCTCTCAACTCTTACCTTAGCTTAGCAGACCTTTGCGTACACTCTCGCTCTCTCTCGCTCACTCTTTCTAGCTCAGCTTGGTACTTCCGTTTTATGGTTTTTACAAAGCTCTTTTATTGCTTAATATGGGTAAGCAAATACTCTTGGGCACAAATTGTCGCCTGGGCTAAGCAGCGGCAGCAGCAGCAGCAGCAGCGCGACGACAGCTGCACACAATGTTTGCTTGCTGTAGTGATTGTTGTTGTTGTTGTTGTATTTTTTGTTTTCTCTACTTGCCGGTAATAGAGGAAACTGTTTATGGCATTTTTGTGGGCTATCGTCTGTCAGTGATGTCAGTTAGTGTCCTTGTAATGTATCCTTAATACATTTTAATATGCAATTAATGGGTTCTGGCTGTGCGCTCTAATGACACATACACACACACACTCACACACGCACACACAGCTTGCCAGAGCATCTATATTTATTTGTTTTCATAAATACATGCATAAATCATACGCAATGTGCGCCCCACACAAACACACACACACAAACACACACGCATAAATCAACATGAATGTCATTGGTAATCTTAACCCCAGCTCTTAATACCTTAACACCTTCAGGGCGAACGCCTCAGGCACATATGCGACTTGTGTGAAGTGCCCAAACCTCTGGCCTCTCAGTGCTTCCGCCTCTGCACTTGATTGAAGTCGCCTTTACTTTTTGTTTGCCTTGGTCTTGCTCTTGGTCTGACTGGCTGCCGTTGACACATTAATACAGGCGGCACTACAAGATTTATGGCAGCGCAACAGCCAACAAAAAAAAAAAAAAAAAAAAAAAAAAAAGTTGCTGCCCAAAACTAAACAAAGTCATATAAATAATAGGTCAGCGACAGCTGTCGCTGCCTGACTGCCTCAGCGCCAGTCAAGCTGAGACCTCAGCCAATTGCCTTATCAGCCTGGCTATCAATACCAAATTGCACTCACTTAAAATATGCCCAGCGCCCAGCGCCCACGCCTCCTGCTCAAGCCTGGCTCAAGCCAAAACTTATTAAATTTGTTATTCAACAACAACAAGACGAGAGAGACGAAAAAATAATAATAATAATAAAACTGTATAGAGACTGTTGGCAGCTTGATTATCCCGACAAATTGGGGTCCTATGACCGCCGTTTGCTTAATGCCAAACTCAAGCTAATGTCCACTCATTAGAGCCAGGCGATATTGTCCCTTTTAACTTTTTTTTTTTTTTTTTTTTTTTTTGTTTTGTTCTATGCGGCTGCTGCGTTTGCTGTCCAAATACCCTGTGGCCATTAAAAAGTGTCCCAGCAAGGGTATATCAAGGATGGGTAAATGTAATTGCTATAAATCATCGATAAGCATTGGAGTGTATTTGTAAACAGTGAATTATATTGATACATATCGAAGTATACTGATAAATATTGAAGCTTATAATATCGAAGTATATTAATAAATATTGAAGATTGATAAATATCAAAATTTATTGATATATATCGATATAGATTGATAAATATCAAAGTATATGAACACATATCGAACCATATTGATATGATCAATGCTCATTGATATATATCGAAGTTTATCAAAATATATATATGTCAATAACAGTGCGATAAATAATGAGTACTAGATGAAAAATGGGCAAATATGTATGTAATAATAATGTATATCTCTTCGCCAAATATCGATATATATCAATCGATTCATATCAATGCTATGATATGCTGTGCCTATCGAATTAATGACAATGACATACTTTAGTAAAGATAAATGCCATTCACTAAAATCGATGATTATAAAATTTCCAACTCACATAGATTATTCTTTGATTATAATTCTCTTGAAGGTAATTGCGATGTACTTTAATCGATAAATATTGGATTCCCAATTCCGATAGATTATTTGGTTATTCCGATAGCTATGATCTAATCATATATGAAAATTTGTAAATTATTGTGCTATTTCAATATATCGACCAATATCGATATGTCGCTTAATATTGCGATGTAAACTCAGTTAATCGATACACGTAGCATTCGCACACAGGGTATTACCCTGGCTCTGCAATCTCCTCCCTCTCTCTCTTTCTCTCCCGTTTCCCCTGCTCATTGTCCCGTCATCTAAAATGTTTTGTTGTGTGGTTTGCTGCATTGGCTCACGTATTGCGTGAGTGGAGGCGGAAGAGTACATAAAAATAAAAATAGAAATAAAAATAAATTTAAAAGCAGACAACAAATTATGCAGCGATGCGTATAATTAATCTGTTGGCATTAATTGCGGCAAAGGCTGCACAAAACCGCAAAAGCGTAGGGCGTCAAAAAATAAAAAAAATAAAGGAGAAGAGAAGAGGAAGGAGAAGGCGAAGAAGAATGGCAGAGAAGGGAAAAAGGAAAAGCCTGAAATTATTTAAACGCTCGAGATAAACTAAAAAGCCAGCGAAGCCAACGAGAAACCAAAAGCGAGGGCCCGCTCCAGTTGAGTGTCTTTCGTGGCCAGTGAAGCGTGGCACACAAATATAAATCTGTGGCACGGATAACGTGGCTTATTGAGAGATCAGGCCGACGAGCGACTTGGCCCGCCCGGGCGATTAAATGTTGTGTGCGCCTTTAAAGCCGATGGACTGCCAAATGGACAGACTGCGAGACGGCTGTCAGTCATTGTGTGTGTAATTAATTGCTGGCCAAGTTGAGCAGCAACAGCAGCAGCACATGCGGGCAGGTAAGCAGGTGGGCAGTTGAGCAGGTGTTGTTGCAGCCAGGTCAGAGGCCAAGAAAAACGACTGCACAATTTATAAAAGTCAACACTTGAGCACGTTTCAGCAGTTGACGCCATAGCACAGCAGCTAAACAGGTAGAGTGGGAGAGAGATGGTCTAAGAGAGAGAGGGAGAGTGGGAGAAAGAGAGGGGTAAAGCCTCACTTCATTTTATTATCAAGCGTTATTCTGCACGTAATTGTTTTGACGTCACTTTTGCAAATTGTCCTTTTTTTCTTTCTCTCTCTCTTTCTCTCTTTCGCTCTCACGCTCTTTCGGTTGCTGTTGCTGTTTGCTGCTTTTGATATTGTTTTTTATCGTGAGGCCGTGGCCGAGTCGTGACCTGACAGCGTGCTTAGTTTGCTGGCTGCTTGGCTCAACTAGTTCATTAACCAAAGGTATTGCAATTAATTGCTAAATGCCAGAGCTAATGACAGACAAACACACGCAAGCACACACACACACACATACACTGACACTCATACACTCACATGCTGCAAATGAGCGTGGAGCACGCGCGCACCACCTGGCGTATGCGCAATGTGGCAAACGATTTGTCCCACTAAAACCGCCAACAGATACAATTAACACAGCTATCTGGCATTGTCAATCATGATTTAGCGCATATTCAGCGCCATTTGGGCGCGGCCACACCTTCGCGTCTAATCGAGTCAGATAAGCGACTATATATATGGATATAGCTATGCATATGTTCAACTTACCATATGACATACACAGACAAGCTGCTGTCTATTATAGCCAGGAACTGAGCTGCAATAGAGAAGAGAGAGAGGGAGAGAGAGAGAGAGATGGAAATTAGTATGCTAGGAAATAACTCAAATAAATACTACCAACTGAGAGACACACACAGTTGAGTTGAGTCACAGTTCAGGGGATTCAGGAAATTGCAAAGTATTAACGGCCAATAGATACTCTGGCATTATTTAAGTACCGGAATAAAGATGGGGATTAATAATAATCCATTTGGGTGATTAGAGTAAAATGAAGAGACAAATAGATGGATTTAAAGAATTAATACAGAGAAGGGAAGAGAGAGGGATGATTGTCAATACATTGAAGGATATATAGATGGATAAAAAGAAATGTGAAAATATGGAGGATGAATAAATAGATATACGGATAGGTGAATATATGAATATAACGATATGTGGATATGAGGATATGTTTCTATATAGATGGATGATAGATGATAGATTCTTAAACAGGTAGATGTATATAAGTACATATATAGATGCATATATACACGTATAAATATGCAGATGAATAAATATTAAATAGTCGATGAGGCAGATTGGCGATTACAATTGACTGACAGATTGGATAAAAGATATATAAGAAGACGACCAATCAAAATTATATTTGATTATTTATTTGACATTAGAGTTAATATAAAAAAAAACAATATACTCTGTTCGATTTCGTGAATGAGTATAATTAAAACTATTGGGGCTTTCGTCATTATGAGATATATATGAAAATAAATAAATAAACTGGCATATGGATAAAAAGTCACAAATTCTTTAATTATCCCAAACAAGGTTTTTCATATAAAAAATATGATTTGATGTTAGAATTAATCCCAAACTTTTCAAACAATTCATAGCGAGGCATTTCTGAAAACTCTCTCAAATTCAAGATTCATTATTTACACGTGGCATACAGCCAGTTATGCATTTAATGGCAGTTCAATAAACTTTTTGCTCAGCTTCAAAGGGTATCAGAAAAGTGCTCCGTTTGCTTGTTGTCTGTTTGTTGTGTCTGCTGAATGCGCCAGTGGCTCTGCCAGTGCCAGCGCCAGTGCCTTTTGCATGCAAAACAAACAAACAAATGAAACACGCAGACAGACACACACACACACACACACACACACACACAGGAATACACATGAATTGACATTGAACTAAGCTTAGGGCTGAGATGATGCAGAAGCAGCTCGCTGATTGCTGCCTGCTGAGTCAGCAGCAGCAGCAGCAGGAGGAGAAGGAGCAGCAATCTCTAGCATCAGCGACAGATCAGATGCTATTGACACAACGGACTAAAAATCTGAATGCGAAACAGAATATGTATCTGAATCAGGAGCAGGAATCGGAGGAATCTGAATCGGAATCAGAATCCTGTTTGGTCGCTGGGGGCCCTCGAGTGCAATCAATGCTGACAAAGTCAGCGAGCGTCTAAATGAAGCCTTCATCTTCATGATGATGAGCGAGCAGCAGGAGAAACCCTTTGGCTCATCATCGTTCGCCAGCTGTTTTTAGCCCTGTCATCGAAATGTCTGGTAATCCGTTTTTATTTTGTTTTTCTGCTGGGCAAAATGAGCAGCGTACGCGCCTTTAATTAAATGTGAACGTCGAGTGTTTCAATTAATTATTGGCAAATGTTCTACGCAAATAAAATAAACAAATCAAATGTATAAAAAAAGAAAGAAAAGCGAAACAAAATGGAAATAAATTAATTATGCTCGCCTGGCTAGGCGAGTGCTGCTGCTGCTGCTGCTGCTTGGAAAGTTAGCGACAGAGCCTTTAGCAAATAATTAAAAAGGGACGAGTTAGGCCAAAATCTGAAAAAGTAATTATTTGTACCAGGCCTGCCCAGTCGTAGAGCCTGCTACCTCCCTCCCACCCCTTGGCCAGCCACTCTCTGTCTGTTTGACTCTGTCTCTCTCTCTCTCTCTGGCTCGTACATAAGCCAAACTTTTGCAGCGAATTAAAATTAATGAAAATAAATTTTCCAAATTGTTTTAGCAACCCCTTTCGCCCATTCGACCATTCACCCATTCGCTCGCTGCCCAGTTGACTCTTGAAAATGATTCGAGTGTAATAAAGCAAAAGTAAGACGAAAGGGTTCTTCGGGCTCTGCCTATGCAGAGTGAGTGGATTGGGGCACTGACTTGACTTGGCACATGAAAACACTTAAGAAATTTAGTTCTTGTTCTCAATCTTGTATTTGAGGTCGTTTCGGGGGCTCAGCCTGTGACTGGGCTTGACCTTTCCCTATGCCCATTTTGCCTTTTACATTTTGGCAATTCATGCTGTTTGTTTTCCCTTTTCCCGGGCACCATCTTCAAGCTCATTTGCGATTGTATTAAAATAATTAAATATTCGATTAGGCAACGGCTCGCGCACTTCAACTTCATTAATAAAATACGGAGTAAGTCCACTTTGGGCTTTGTTTTCGCCTGGGCGGAAGGAAGCCTCGGCTGTTTACATGCATGTCCTTAGGTCTAATTAGCTCTGGCTTTACATGCGTCTTAGCCGCTGCTTTTTGCCATGAACTTTTAATGCGACTTTTGGCCAAAAACTCGCTGCCATTTGTTTATTTAATTAAGCGCATTAAATGTCCAGCGCTTCGATTTACTCGACACCCACACACACACACACACATCTGCAGAGCTCTGAGTCTCCCACTCTGTGTATGTGTGTCGTTCCATATGTTAACACACATACATATGCATAATTAATGGCCAGCTTTTGTATACGCTCTTTTTTTTTTTTTTTTTGACCATATTGAGCTGTTTTTGACCATATTGCGTGTAGCAGCTTCTCTTCTCACTGTCGATACACGCTCAATAAAGCAAGCAGTGAGTGTATTAGATTTTATGATTCTCTGTATGGCAGTAAAGCCAGAGATTTGTAATTTGGAGTATAATATAGAATATAGGATATAGAATATAGAATATAGAATATAGAATATAGAATATAGAATATAGAATATAGAATGTGGAATGTAGAATATAGAATATAGAATATAGAATATAGAATATAGAATATAGAATATAGAATATAGAATATAGAATATAGAATATAGAATATAGAATGTGGAATGTAGAATATAGAATATAGAATATAGAATATAGAATATAGAATATAGAATATAGAATATAGAATATAGAATATAGAATATAGAATATAGAATATAGAATATAGAATATAGAATATAGAATATGGAATACAGAAGATAGAATATGGAATATAGAATATAGAATATAGAATATAGAATATAGAATATAGAATATAGAATATAGAATATAGAATATAGAATATAGAATATAGAATATAGAATATAGAATATAGAATATAGAATATAGAATATAGAATATAGAATATAGAATATAGAATATAGAATATAGAATATAGAATATAGAATATAGAATATAGAATATAGAATATAGAATATAGAATATAGAATATAGAATATAGAATATAGAATATAGAATATAGAATATAGAATATAGAATATAGAATATAGAACATAAAACATAGAACATAGAACATAGAACATAGAATATAGGAGCGGGTATCGCGCAGTCAGTTGCACTCGATCGCATCATTCTCGGCTGTTTATTTGGGTTTTGTTTTGTACTTTTGGGTTACAGCATATGTTGGACCCAAGCTTTTGGTTTTTTCTCTTTTTGTTGTTTTGTCTTCGTTATCTGGCTTGACATTTAAAACGCCTAATTAGCTGTGGTGTCATTGTCATGGAATTATTGGAGCGTGCACCACCCGAAAAGGCCGAACCACATAGGCAGGCCGTCCGAATGTGCTGTGCAAGTGCTTATTATATGTTCCAGGCTGCAGGCAAATTTAATTTATTCAAAATAACCAACACACACACAGAGGCCACATAGGACCCAACTCTGTGTGTGTGTGTGTGTGTGGGTACAGCTTCTAATTTGCACACATGAGCGCATTTTAGAATATGCCCGAGAAGGAATAAAAAGGAGCATCTCAGCTGCTTGACCGTTTCATATCAGCCGCATGCTCAATTTAATTTGAATTGCGACAAGCCACGCCCACACTCACACACACACACACTCGCACACGACACACGCATTTTATTTATATCCTCCACAATTCACAGTCGACAGGCTAAAGGTCAGCTAAGACTAGCACTGGCCATAAATTAGTGCGCTTCCTGCATGAATTTTTAGACAGCTTCGAGTTATTATGCAAGGGCCAGAGCCCCGAGTCCAGAGCCTAAGCTGCTCTCAAGTTTATTGAACTTTATGAGCTCGGATTACATGACAAAGAGCGAGAGAGAGGGTGAGGGGAAGAGGTACCTCTGGCTAAATGACAAGCTCTGACCGCCGGCTTTGGGCCTTGGCTAATTTATGTGCTCGACGTGTGACTGACAAGTTTATGTTTTTCATTTTCATTTTCTATTTTCTACTCTTCTGTTTTTGTTTTTTTTTTTTTTTGCCCACATAAATTTCACAATATTTTTGGGGCAGATTTCGAGGAACTCAACTGGGTTATAAATTTTACGTGACTGGCTGAACTTTAAGGACAAGCCAGCCAGGCTGCTCCAGCTACTATCTCACCCTCTCGCTGGCTGAGCCTTTGGGAGCATACCTTTAGCTAAAAGCGCTATGCGAGCTATTGAAATACCAGGCTAAAAATTATACAAAAAAGGCAGTCGGCCACGCCCACACATACACATACACACTCTCCCTCTCTCATCTCTCTTTCTCTCTCGCTCTCTGTGTAAGCTATTTATAGTTATGTAATCAGCGCGTAGTTAAGTTCACATTTTTTTATGCTCGCCTTTTTGTTGTTATTTTGCTTTATTTTGCTCTCGTCTCGCTTTTGCTTTGAAAATTGTTTGTAATGGCATTATGAACACTTGGCTGCATGTGGCTAGGGCCAAAAGCGGAGCCACCACTCGGCGTATGCCTCACTCATTGATTTTCTAAGTGTGTGTGTGTGAGTGTGTTGTTGTTGTTGTTCTTGTTTTTGTTGCTTTAATTTGTGTTTATTTTAGAGCATATTTACTTAACTTTACTTTACAGCCATTAAATGAATTAATGTGTGGCGCTCTAATGCTACACACAGGGAGACTCTTCCTCTCTCTCTCTCTCTCTCATTCACTCTCTCTTTCTCATTTCATTTCGTGAGCGCAATTGTAGCCGCTTCTGCTTCTGGTCTGCGCTTAAAAAAGTTTCGCGATTTTTTCCTCTTCTTCTTGTGTCTAAACATTTCGTCAGAACCGGAAAAAACAAAGCCAAAGCACTTTGTATGTGTGTGTGTGTGTGTGAGTATGTGTCGGTGTGTTGCCCAACTTTACTTTTAGCATATTTTAGAGCGCGACTCTGCGAATCGGTTTCAAGTTGCATATTCTCGTCACAAATTGCATTCGCAAGTGTATTTCTTTTTTGTCCTTCAGCTAATACCCTATAGTAATGCTACAAAAAGAATACCAAAAGGATATATACAATTAAGTTTCATTAAATTCGGCAGCAGCTGCAAGTAGATATGCCCCACTCTGTAGTACATACATATATAGCTAATCAGAAGCAGCTACATAGCGCTGAAAAATTGTTCAAATACCCTCATATAGTATAGGGTGTATGTATGTATATGAAACATCAATTACAGCTTTAATTAGGCCGCATTAGAATTAATGTTTTGAATACCCTATACTTATTAAAAATACTAAAATTGTTAGTATATAAGTGTTTATGCTGAGAATGTGAGTATATGCCAGGATAATCAATATAAACTCTCTCTCTCTCTCTCTCTCTCTCTCTCTCTCTCTTTTTCCATAGAAGAATATCCAATTCAATTGTGCTCATGTCTGCCCTAGTTTTTAGGGTATATGTAAGCCCAATCAATAGCAGCTGAATTGCATTTACTGAAGTTTTTGCTGTCCAAAGAAAAATGTATAAAAAAAGAGAATTCTATAATTCAGTTGTGATTATGCCTCCAGCAAAGAGCGAGAGAGAGAGAAAGAAAGAACTCCATCTTAGGCTATAAAGTATGTATAGAGCCAATCAATAGCAGCTCTAATTGCTTATTGCATTTTGTGACTACCCCTTAGGTTTCGAGTGTAAAAAACATTGTATATTAAAGTTGTATCAATAGATGTAGCATGAGTGCTTACTAGCAGAGAGAGTAGAGGGTATATGCTGCTTACCAGCAGAGAGAGGGAGTGAAGGGTATATACTGTTTAGTTGCACAGAGAACAGACAGCATATGCTGTCTATAGAGAGTAGAGGATACACGCTGCTGATAAGCAGAGAGGGTGGAGGATATATGATACTTACTAGAAGATAGTGAGGGTATTACTATAGCATATACCCTTTAATTGATCTGCTAGTAAGCACTCATGCTACATCTACTGATATAAACTGCTGACTAGACGAGAGTAGAGGATATATGGTGCTTGCTAGCAGAGAGAGAGAGAGAGTGAGAGAGTGAGAGAGAGAGAGAGAGTTTATAGTCTATGCTTTCCTTCTGTAAGAATGTTTTTGGCAATCTAATCATTTTTTTTATTAAAAACTTTTGTTCTATAGTTTCTGCTAGACTATATAAAGGGCTGTCATAAGTTCTTGTAGCTATGCTAACCACAAATTTGGCAAACAAAAATGTGATTATATTTTATTTGGCACGAGGTATTAACTAGAAAAAGGGTATATGCATTGTCTATGTGAATTTGTAGAAACATATATAAAAGTGATCTAAAACTACTCTCAAAAAAGATATAAAACTTTTCATAAAATAAAAACTAAGCTATAATCTGCATAGTACAGTGCTTACTGACTAAGTTGTCTCTATGTTTCAGGCGTGCTCAAGCTGAAGATGCCAACTCGACAGAGTGGAAAAGTGAGTAAACTCTATGCAACTATATATAGGTAGCATAATATATATTCATCTAATAATGATATGACATTCATACGGTATCTATTCGTCACTCACTTTGAGCTCTACACACACTGCAAATGTGCTTTGTTTTTAGCTGTTTTTGCCTTGCTTGCCATGCACTTTGGTAACATTTATCGTTGCCGGCTGCCAACTTGCTGCTGCTCATTGTGCCGGAATGACCAATTTTTGTGATTTTCAATTAAGTTAACTGGACGACTGGCTAAGAGCGGGCGCAGGGGAGCGTGCGGGGATCGAGCGAGTCTAGGGTTGGTTGGTAAGGGCTGCTTGCTGTCAGGCTCACAGTATATTTTTGTAACAGTTTAAACAGCTGCCGGCTGCATGTGCTAGTCGTCCCATTCCCCCCCTCTCTCTCGCTCTCTCTTATTGAGCCAATCCCAATCAGTGCCACAGTTCGTGCTCGGCTGGACTAAGGGCAGTGGCTGGCAGCCATGTCTCAGCTTCTGGTTCTAGTTCAGCCATTGCGGCTGGCCAAAGCGCTCGGCACCATTAGCTGGAAAATTTATCTACATGCACTTGACAGGTGGCCACGGCTTGATTTAGTTGTGCTGCTACCGAGAGGGGGGAGGGGAGGGGAAGGAGGCTAGGGAGTGAGTGAGATGAAGATGGAGATGGAGATGGGCGGCCAGTCGAGCTGCCACATTAAATTGGAGCGCAACAAATGTCGGCGCCACTTGATGTGCTGCAGCTGCTTGCAACACATATCCATAGCTTAAGGCCAATTTGGTCTCTATCTCCCTCTCTCTCTCTCTCTCTCTCGCTCTCTCTTGCACCTTCTGTGATCAGCTAAGTGCTGCAGCTAAATTGGCTAAAATTCAATAAGTTAATGTTGTGGCCACGTTCAGTTCACGTGTGTTCGCCCCGGCTGATTGACAGACGACAGCCACTGCACTCACCTCACCTCACCCCGTCTCCCCTCACCTCGCCTCAATTCGGCTTGCCCCTGTCAGTTGCACTTAATTTCATTTTGCATGCGGCTGCCTCAGTTCGATTCCCTCGCTTATGTCTCAGTCAGCCATCAGCTTTGATTACATTAAGCATTAAAATGTGCTACAACTAGTTCAGCTCACAGCACTTGACTTGGATAATAATTTCACTGTGCTTCTTCTTCTTCCTCTGTGTTTTTTTTTTTTGCGCTCGCTGTTCTGGTTCCACTTCATTTGCCACAAGTGGCGGCAAATAAAATCGACTTCAAATGCCATTTGTCCTTGTCAGCGCACAAATTTACGATTGACAAACGATGTGAGATGTGCGCCGCGCCCACCGCCTTTAGTTTGACTCGAATGAAGCAATGCTCACAATTGTAATTCAATGCCAGCTGTGGAGCATAACAAATGAGTTTGAACCAAGACGAGACGAGTCGAGCGAACGCGCAACAGTCGTTGGCTATCAAAAATAATACAAATTATGCGCGTGTCACACAGGAGGCAACAGGAGGCAGAGCGAGAGAGAGTGAGGGAGTGGGGCATATTTCCGGTTGGGCTGCATAATTCATGGCAGTCCGTTAGATAAGACACTTGTGCATCAATTCATCAGCAGCAGCTATGCCGCACCACACGCATGTAAGTAGCTCCGACACACGTGTGAGTGTGTGAGTGCGAGCGAGACGGGCTGCGCTGCCAAGCAGCGGCTGTGTGACACAGGCGAACAAACCCTTTTAAGCTGTCAAATGGCGTTTTTGTTATCAGCCGCGTCTAATGAACGATGACACTGATTCAGCAGCAGCGGCAGTGGCAGCGGCAACAGCGAGTGACAGAGAGGGGTGTAAGAAGGAGAAGCAGTGGAATGAGTGGGTGCAGCCGTAGTATGAGCAGTGGCTAAAGCAGTAAGAGCAGCTGCAACAGGGGAAAGAAGTCAGTAGAGGAGATGTTGGAGGAGGAGGTGGAAAAAGAGGAGGGTAAGAGGAGTTGGAGGAGAAGAAGGTAGAAGAAGAGGTGTAGGATAGGGAGGAGGATGAGGAGGCAACAGAGATGAAGAAGCATAGGTTCAGACGGCAGAAGGAGCAGGAGGCAAGTAAAAGAGGCGCAGGAGAAGAGAGCAGAAGAATTGGTATCGGAGAATGAGGAGGCAAAAGAGGAGGTATAAGAATACGCAGAAGAGCAATAAGCAAGGAAGGAGCAGGCAAAGAATTGAGGTAGGAGGAGGGCACAGCAGATCGCTAGCAAGCAGAGGAGCAGGAGAAAAAAGACGACAAGTAGAAGGAGGAGTACATGGAGGAGGACGAGTGAGTAGGGGAGAAAAGGCTGGGTATGCCGGAAGTAGGAGGAGTAAGAGGACTATGACCAGCAGGAGTAGGAGAGCGCAGGAGCGGATACGGATGAGACCGAGGTTAGCAGCAGCCAGATTGCAGCCACACACACGCACGCACACACACACAGCACTTAGGCATCGTATTGGTGCAGTCTTCTGCTTGTTTTCATACTCAATTAGCCTTGACAGTGATTAATATTGACTGTAATTTCATTAAATCGCCTTCTGATATGCTCTCTGGCCATGGGTTGAGCCAGCCTTCGAGTTGGCGTCGTCCTGCCTGAACATAATTTCGTTACAGTCACCAGCCCCAGCCCCAGCCCTTACGTCCGCCTCCTGCTGCCACCATCAGTTTTTAAAGGCATGTGAGTTATATGGCAGTTACTTTGGTTAAAAACCACTTTTGGGCTTTTGGCTTGTGGTCAACATTAATTCAGCTCAATTGAGCGTGGCTTAAAGCCCTATTAATGAGGGCGATTTAAAAGCCCTCCACAGATAAGTTTTTGCTTAAAAATATTACGTATACGCAACGCAAGCTGAGAATGGGAATGGAACTTTCTATATTTAGAGGGAAAACCTAATGTAGGCATATAAATTGTGTGCAAAATATTGCTCTTATCAAATGCGCATTAATTGGCTGGGCAAAAGTTTTAGAGGCTTCTTCTTATGCCATGACGGCCCCCATGGGGCAAGCTTGCATAATGTGGGGGCAGCATTGTTATAACTTCGACCTGGCATTGGTTGCATATTTCAGCTTGTTAGCTGTCAAAATAATTGACATAAAGTGGCATGTGTCTAGGCAGTTGTTATTTACGAGCAGGCGTAATAAACGCACACACGCACGCACACACACACACACACACACACACTCAGAGTGTGGGAAGATGACACGCCCATAACTATAAATAAATGACAAAGGTGTTGACGTGTCGGCAAGTTGAAGGAACGAACTGGCACTTAGTTTGTTTTTTTCTCTATCTGCCTCTATCTTTGCCTTTGCCTCTTCTTCTGCCTCTTCTTTGTGTCACCTTCTACTTTTTTGTGTTGCTGCCTTTGGCCAAAGCCTTATTTATCTATAAGAGCATATACGCCCTGACTCTGTTTGTTGCAATTTATTTGGGGCTGGTTTAATGCCCGTAAAGCAGCAATTGAAATATGTTGCATACTTTTTGGGGCTCGCATGCATAATGAAAGAGCGCACATAAAATATAGACTAATTTGCCAGATATGTTTGTGTATTTGTTGCTCGCATAAGCTGCTTAAATTGTTAAGCCCAGCACATATCTACCTCTCTCTCTCCCCACTACCACTCTCTCTCTCTATCTCTTTATATATATGTATTTATAATGGCTTTTACTTATGCATAAATTATGTCTGGCAAGCGACAAAAATATTTGACTAATGAAATTTTTTGCCCTTGCAGCTGTTAAATATTTAGCCTCGGCTCTGTTGCGTAACGGCGACAACCTTTTTTTTTCGCCTAATTTTCATTGTGTGTATGCGTAGTGACACGCCCACAGGGAACTAAAATGGTGGGAGTGGGAGTGGCTGAGACTCTCATGAAATTCACACGGTTCAATGTCATCGACAATTTTCGAGTTCATCAAAAATTTAACGTTGACGTTGCCAAAGCGCCAAACGGCAAAGCGGCAAAACGCCAAAACACCAAAAGATGCCAAAAATTTGTGTTTGCTACGCAAAATTCCGTTAATGGGCATAAATGTGGCAAAGCAGGCGATGCCAAAATGACAGGCGAAGCATCGAGTATAATGTGCGCACAGCATGCGAGAGCAGCAAGTGTGTATGTAAGTGTTGTGTGTGTGTGGGTAAGTGTGTGTGCGCGCGCTAAGGACCTATGCGTGCTTGCGAAAACTTAGTGCACTCAGAGAAAGGCACGGAAATCTTTATAGAAATCTGATGCGACGTGCCAAGTTGAAGCATTAGCTGAGAGTTGAAGCGAAAGAGCAGAACTGGAAATGTTGGGTATATGAAAGGAAAAATTGAAAATAGTATTGACATATATAAATAAGAAAAAAATAAGTATATATAAAAATGGTAACAATTAAATTCTAGTCGAACTCGAGCCAGCCATCGAACCAAAATATATATTTTTAGAACAGTGACTTTAAATGTCCTAAATATATAATAAACATATGTATATTTGAAATTTTCCTTGATAAGAAAACGAATAGTAGGAAAATAATTCATATCTTATGTATAATTTTCTATAAGGAAAATTTTTGTTTACTAATATAAAATTGTATACTAATATAAAATAAAATAGATTCAGTATCTAGATTCAATGCTTAAATAATAAAAGCCTCAATATGTGTGAGATAACACGATATAATCTTTAGGTCTTATGCATTTTCTCTAGTTTTATGTAGACAAAACGTCCAAAGGTGGACTTTGCTTGAAGAAATATTTAAAAATTAATAGCAATCTATATAAAAAAATTAGCATAAAGACATAAATAGATTTAAAAAAAATTACATTTTCAGTTTTAATTCTTAATTAATAATAATAGTAGTAAATATAGTAATAAATTTTGTATATGAAGGAATCGAGTAGAAAAAACATTAAAAATTCTGGACTTAAATTTTATTTAATCTCATGCAGATGCGAAGCGAAGGCTCCAGTTTTTTAATACCAATTTATAATAAATTATAGTAAGATTAATAATAATTAATTAAAGCTACAAAATGACTTTAAAATGTGGAGCTGTTCATCTTAAAATTTCCATTCATATTTTCGTACTTTTATTATTAACTAAGTTTAACCCGAAATAGTTACACAATAGTCAGTCAAGCCATGAGCCACATCAGTTCTAAACTAAGCTAAAATAATCTTTAAGTTTCAGCTGAAATATTTTCCTGTTGAAACCAATTTCAGCCCCAATGACAAATGAATGTTTCCATTAAAAACTGTGTCAACAAATGCGAAAACTCAGCTTGCCAAAGAGCAGCCCCCCCCAACACGGAAGTGCCACAGTCTATTCCTATCTCTCTCTCTGTCTCTCTCTCTCTGTCACACCTTCTGTAACCACCTCAGTGCGCCTTATGCTCGCTTAATTCCGAACCCATTTTAGATTTAAGGCGAACATGACTTGAGCATGGCCGAGGCCAGCGTGTGGGACGCTGCTTAGAAAGGGATTATGATAGATCTGGGTGATAAGAGCAAGGCGAGCCATGCCAGGAATCATTGCGCATTGCACGCACACACACACACCCCTTTTTTCGCTGAGTGTATTCAAGTTAACATTTGGCTGTGAGCTCGTACGCATTGGTGGCTTCATCTTTTGCCGCTTAGGCGAGTGGGTGGGTGGTGTGGTGTGACAGTTCATGGCTATTATTAATAAGTACAGCGAACAGCGTGGCGTATACGTGACATTTACGGAAATTTGATTGAAAAATATCGAAGATGCTTTTTTTTGGTCGCTTGCGCACGAGGCATCGCGTCGTCTATAACATTTCCATCATTTGATGCGTAAAAGAAAGTCGAGCGAAAGTCGAGCGAGAGCCGAGCAGAGGAATGTCATCAGTCACGTATAGCCAGAGATGACTGTAGCTGCTGTAGCTGTTGTTGCTGTTGTTGCTCTTGTCGTCGTGTTATGTCATATTTCAGGGCACACCTTTCTGTCCCTGCATTAACAAATGCCATTGATATGTGTAGGTGTGCGTGTGCGTGTGCGTGTGTGAAATTACGTGTTGCCAATGTTTGGCCAAAAATAAAGGGTTTCACTACAGCCACAGTCAGTGGCACAGTCACTGCCGCCACCTGCCTCGCATCACTGTCAGCTGCCGGCGACAGTGGCTTTTGTTTGGCCAACAGGCGAGGCGCGCGGCCCAGCTCTCGCGGCAGCGCTTGGCGCGCTGACAGTTCACAGATTTGCAGCAGTAGTTGACATTGATTCATCAAAAATTAATCGAATTCTCGAATGGCAGCAGAGGCCAAAAAGGCAGCCGGCTAACGCACCAGCAGAAGCTCTCAACTGTCAGCTGTCAGGCTTGACAGTTGCTATGTGCGTGTGTGTACACGCGCGTATGTGTGCGTGTGCGTGTGTGTCACCTGAGACGACAATACTTGCATACCATAATCCGTTTAAACAACAATTCCTGCTGCAATTGACAGCCAACTATGGCTAAAAACGCGTGCTGTTGCACTGCCACGCCCCCTCCTCCCATTCCACTGCGTATGCAATTAATTGCATGTCCTTTGCTGCAACACAACGCCGACATTCAGGCTGACATGCTGACAGGCCTTTTGGCATTGTAATTTCACTTGTAGAAAAATGAAGGAATTTATGCAGCTGACGTGGAGAGGCGAGGGAGTGCAAAAGAGAGAGAGAGAGAGAGAAAGTGAGATAGCCTTAAGTCAATCACATCATGGAATTTTTATAGACCTTTGGTTAGCTGACACCAGACGCAAATTAGCCAGGCATGGCAAATGGGTTTTATGCTCTATTTATTATCAAATTGCCAAAAGTTTTTTCTCTCTATTAACTGCACAGTGTGCGTGTGTGTGTGTGTGTGTGATAAGGTGTGCTTGCGGCTCGTAAATATTTGTCAAGCTCATTCGCGCGCGTCGTCTAGGCAGCAGCAGCGGCAGTAGCGGCGTCGCTGGCTCACATGGCGTATGAGCGCTGGCCAACGCCTGGCGCGCTCATAAATTTCTTGTCATAAATCCTTCGCACTTTTCGGGGCTGCCACTGAGCCGGCTCAGCAGGTGGCAGCCAAGATGTAGGTGGCGGCAGCAGGTAGCAGCTAGTCCCTTGGATAGCAGCGCCGCAAATGAGCTGTCAGAGCTAACAGTCGTGTCTGTGTCGGATTTATGCGCATGCAAAACTTTGACCAAAACGAGAGTTACCCCCACTCTCTCTCTCTCCCACTCCCTCTCTCTATTGTCCTATGGGTCTCTGTCGACCCATCAGCCTTTGTGCGTGTCAATAAATGAAGCGTGATTGATTACGTGGTAAAGTTTTCTGGGCAAATTCCATGCCATGTTTATGACAGCACTGCGAAGGCTGGCCCCAAAACTTTGCTGGGGCTGGGCAGCACCTGTGCGAGCAGGTGTAGCGGCAGGCTGCGCTGTTAACGTTTATTGTTTGAATTTCATGTATCTTCTATATATATATATTTATTTTATTTTATTTTTATTTTGGCTTTGTCTTTTGTTTTGCTGTTGTCCTCGCGGCGGGCCGGCCACGCCTGTCAAAATATTTTGTCAGCCATTTTTATGCAAATGAAATAAATTTTGCATAAAAAGTCAAACATCAACAGAGATTTATGACTTGTTGAAACTTTGGCATAATTTCATAAATATTTAAACCTTTTCCTGGGCGCCGCTTTACAGGACAACAACAGTAAAAAAAAAGGATCATTATGTTTATGATGATGTGCAAATATTTGCGCTTATTACGCAGCTGAAAGCCGCTGGACAACGAACCAAACCAAACTGAACCCAGCCAAGCCTAACCCAAACCAAACCAAACCCAGCGAATGGCGCACCAGCTGCTGGTCACGGTTGCATTAAGCCCCGCCCTAATCGCATGCCAGCACGCCCTAATTAATGGTCAAACAAATTCAGACGGAAATCGGCTTACAATTTCCAGAGTCACTCTCTGACCTGCCATTTAACACGATTAATCCACTCTAATTAATCGAGCCACAATAATTGCATTCATCCTCTCTATCGTATCAATTTACATGCAATAACAGCAGACTGCATGCGTGTGTGTGTGCGACCTCTTGCTCTCTATTTGTCATGACCTGGCCACACTTTGTTTAGAGTTCTTCTTTGAGCCATGGCAATATGAGCTCAATTGCAAAAGCTCAATGAAGCCAATTATGAGGTTTTCACTTGATCCATTTTAAACAGATTAATTGAGCTTGGATTACATTTTTTATGTGCTTAGGTCAGTGTGTTTCTTTGATGTATGTGACCCAGTCACAATTTCTAATGAATTCAATTGCGATTAGAGCTCTTTAAGCAATTATAAATTGAGAAAATTAAAAAACTAAAAATAGCCATATGATTTTCATTTAATGTTATCAAGATAAAAAAAAATAGAAAATTAATTTTATTTAGTCAAATTAATTATATTTTATTTTTATTATGAAATAAAGTTTGTCAATGCTTGGAAAGGTAACCGGATCAGGACCAATTAGGCTAAAACAAAACTGAAGACAAGATTTTATTACAAAGATAGTTCAGTTGCTTCTAGGATTGTCCATATATTCGACGGACCCATCTAACCCAGATAACCATATAATCTTACGGATCCATGTATTTTTTTCAAACAGATGCTCATTCTCTCTATCCTCCGTCCTCCTCGCTCCTCCTTCTCTCATTCGCCTTGACTTTGCCACCTTTTTAGCTTATGGTTTTTTACTAATAATAATACTTAATTAATACTTAATAGAAATTTAATACTTTAATGGAAATTTACCTTGAATGCTACCACCACTCTGAATGCTGCTTTCTTAATCATTAGCTCTGCAATATTTCTCGACTCAATGCTTGTTCTATTCGAGTATTTTCTGATGATACTCACAGCCTTTTTATTGGCATCGATTGAGAGAAATAATGATTGAAACCTATAAGGACGAATCATTTAAGCTTTCGTTACGGCTTGACTTAGTGGCTTGGCTTAGCTTAACGCTAGTTTTCATATGGCCAAAGCTCTCCAGTTATTATTCCAATGAAATGCGTGAGTCAGGCAGAGAGATGTTCTATAAGCGGAAGGGCGGCAGGAAAAGAATGTGAGAGAGGGAGATTGTAAAATCCATAGCCTCTTTAAGCAGTTAAAGAAATGATCGATATAAGAAGCCAACTGGGCTGTGCTCTGCTGTACAAATAAGGAATATCCCTTTAAGGTCAACTAAACTAGGGTATTTCCTAGTCGAATACTCATTAATAAGTCACTTTTTATATACCCTTACCCTTATCTTAGAGCTTTGCTTTCTAAGCCTTTCCAAGCCACATTAAAGTCGATGGTCGTGCATAGAGAGCGTGAGCCCGCATTGATTTAAATATTAATTAGCTATTGCAGGCGGAAATGTGTGTGTGTGTGTGTGTGCGTGTGTGTGTCTGTGTTTGTGTGTGTTGCATGTGGCTCTGATAGTCACTTCAATTAATGAGCGCGTCGCTAATTGCAGACAGGCCAACGGCATGCAATAACTCAATTGCAGCCTGCGCTTTGGGCCAACTTGTGTGTGTGTGTGTGTGTGTGTGTATGCGACTAGAGCACGCCAAGGACATACCACACACACACACACACACACAACCAGCTCAACATACCAACAATAAACAACATCAGCAGTAGCAGCAGGAGTCGGGACAGCAGCAGGAGTCGGGGCAGCAGCAGGAGTCGGGGCAGCGGCAGGAGTCGGGGCAGCGTCAAATGGATGGCAATTGCGACACGCATTTAAGCTGCCGCAGCTGTTGGGCTCGATAAGCGTCACGTAAGTTGCCAGGAAGCGGGCGCCGCTTATCGCTTGCAACATTTCAAGTTAATTTATTTTGCGACTTTGATCCTGGCTGGCAAATAACTTTTCATATAAATTTGCAAAAGCCCGCCTGACGAGCAACTAGAAGAGGTGGGGGCAAGAGGCAGCTGAAGCCAGAAAGGAAAAACAAAATTTATCAACGGCCAATAAATTGCGCAACTTGTGATTCAAAATATTTGCAGAAAACTGTCAGCTGTCCCAAAATAAAAAGCTGAAGCACTTGCCAGCCAAAGGACATGCGTGTGTGTGTGTGTGTGTGTGTGTCTGTGTAGCACACAAAGCAATAGCTGACGAGTGTTTACAAATAAGCACAGTTTCTCCAGCTCTATGGCGCTCTATGTGTGTGTGTGTGTGGCTGAGAGAGTCGAGGATTGTGGCTGGTCAGAGCTTAGCTGGCTGACAAGTGATTACACGATTGCTGCTCAGGTCCTGGGGGTTGCCAGGACGACCGCAGGCAAAGTTGCCATTCCATGCCGTTCCATTCCATTTCGTTCCGAGTGCCAGTTAACAAACAGAGGCCCCAAAGCGCGCTGCTGTCATTGTTGTTGTAGTTGTTGTTACTCCTGCTCCTGCTCCAGCTCCTGCTCCATTTGCTCTGACATGAGCCGTCAAGATAAGCAACTGGGACAACAACAAGGATAATTTAGGATTGCCGCTGGAACCCAATGCAAAAACTTATCCGAAATACACTTATTTATTAACTGTGAGTGCAGCTGAATGTAAATGAATTGTGTCTCCCAGCTGACCAGAAATTATTTACTATTCAACTCTGCTGTTAGCCTGTGGCTGACGAAAAGCAATTAAAGCGAGCTGCAAATGCTGTGAGCTAGGCGAAACTTTGAAAAAGTGCAGCTCTATTCTAGGGCCTTTCCATTTGAGAGAGATTATAAAAATTTGTAAGAGCAAGATAGCAAGTGTGAAAAGGGTATTCGGAATGGGTTTGTGCTCAATTCTCAGTTCTTTCTATTAATAATTTATAATCTATATGATGCAGAGTATGACGAGTCTACAGAACGTGTCTCACTTTGCTGGCCACGCCCACATGAAGCTAACTACTTTAACAGAACTTGGGCTAGAGTTTAATATGATGAATTAATGATTTAGCAATGAAGTAAATAAGAATAAAGAAGTGGAAATGAAATGGATGACATATTTTATTTATATCAGAAATAGCATCATTATTCAAAAAATGTAATTATGAATCGAATATTTATATTATTATTATTATTATTATTATTATTATTACTATTATTATTGTTATTTGTATCAGTAATATTTTCTTCATTTAAATATTTTAATTTTTTTATTTGTATTATAAATTTTATATACTTATATATTTGTATCATAATATTTTCATTATGAATTTGATTATTTGTATAAATAATATTTTCATTAATTAAATATTCTTATTATGAATTTGATATACATATTTATTTTTTATTTTTTTATCAATATATTCTTATTTGTTTTTTTTTTTTTTTTTTTGTTTATCATATATTATTTGTATTAGTAAAATTATCATTTAGATATTTTAATTATGAGTTTAATACATTTTCTTTGTATGATTAATATTATGTTCATTTGATTCGTATTTTCTTAATATTGAATATTATTTAATTTGATATATTTTATTTTAAGCAGCAATAATATCATTATTCGAATATATTTTTTATGTATTGCAAATATTTGATTTTCCTTCAGTAATATTATTATTAATTGATTTATAATTGCGTTTATTGCAAAATATTTGAATTGCCAATTTCGTCGTCAGCATTAGTTGGCTTACATCACCTTTTCTTGTTAAATATTTTAATTATTATTGTCATTATCATCATGCTTATCACAATTTGATACATAACAGTCCTTATTATTATTAACTGCCTTTGAATTAGATTTGAATTTATTTATTCCTTTGCAGTTTTGCCGACTGCAACTAGTTCTAATTTCTCATTTAAAATCTTTTCCGTCCTGCACCATCAAATTGCTTGCACAACTTAACGTCGCATGCCAGTGTGTGTGTGTGTGTGTGTGTGCGTATGTGTCTGTAAATGTATTTGCGCCATTTGCCATGGGCAGCCATTGCTTCGCTGCTAATGCTACAAACACAAATAACTAGAGAAGGCAACGGAGCACGACGAGCAGATATCCTAGGCCAAGGTGATCTGGTGCTTTAAGTAAGTTTAAAGATCACTCAGATACATATGTATGTATATGTATGTGGCTTCTCTTTATCTGCTCTTTGAGCTCTGACACAAAGGACATTAATGCGGCAGCGCTTGAACCCTTTCTTTGTTATGTTTAATTTTGTGCTGTCACATAAGCCTTTTTAGCTTTTTTGCTAGCTGCAGGGTATAATAAGCGGCACTCGCAATCTCTGTCGCTGCCAATGCCACGCTGCCACGCTGGCACGCCCCCAACGCCCCTGTTGGCGCCCTGCGGCAATGCGCTTTGTAGCTGTTGAGATTTTATAGCTTGCATTTGTTTCACGCTCACTCGACGTCAACGGCATTGACACACATACAAACAAACACAAATGCCAACATTTGTGTTGCACATACACACACACATACATACACATACTTAGATACGCTCATATGTGCATTCAATTTACGATGCGCTGCAAATGAAATTTTGTTTGTTCGTTTCGTCGACATTTTGAACTTTCGCTTTGGCCCCATTTCCGTTGCCCAGTGTTCAGCTGCTTATGTTGTACAGTGTACAGTGTACTGAGTGCAGTGTTTGCCGCAATTTGCGCTGCATTTTGTTTTCGGTATTTGCCATCTTCTGCATTATTGTTATGTTGCCCCCAAACGGCGCTAATGCAATTTTATGGCCAACTCAACTCGAGCAGCGCCAGCAGCTGAACGAGCGCCCATATTTATGGCAAATTGTTTATGCCCGAGATTGCTTCATTAATTTCCACTTAGCTCCCCCTCTCCCTCCCCCTCTCACACTTTGTGTGTGTGTGTGTGTGTGTGAGAAACAATTAAAGAAGCAGCAGACTGTGTTAATCCCAACCAGACGATAGCTAACGGCAGTTCGAGTGCGTGGAGGCGCAACAAGAGCGAGAAGCTTTGGATAAGTGCATGCAGGTAAACAACAAATTGAAGAACTTCAGCTCTGTTTGCTAAGCTTTTGAGCTTAGTTACGTCTAGTTTCTCGAATAACTTCTCGCTCAACTTCTTCTCTAGCAGCCTCGCAGCTTTGTGCTAAGCCCTATGCGTGCTTTCTGTTCCGTTTGCTTATCAAGTTTCTCTTTTAGTTTACCAGCTTCTTTATCAGCATCGTTTTCGCGCCTCAATTAATATGGAGTTTTCTCACACATTTCCTTAGCTGCTCTAAACTTCTCTTTAAGTTTCTTACTTAACCGAGAAACATTTTAGAATTCCTTATTCTCCATCGATTGCAATCAGCTTGCTTTTCATCTACTCTATCTCTCCATCAATTCGATGACTTTATGCTCAGCACGCTTCTCCCTTC
Organism: Drosophila mojavensis; assembly: GCF_018153725.1. Classification (NCBI taxonomy): domain Eukaryota; kingdom Metazoa; phylum Arthropoda; class Insecta; order Diptera; family Drosophilidae; genus Drosophila; species Drosophila mojavensis. The sequence continues at coordinate 3,020,872 of NW_025318906.1, read as the reverse complement.
ATTCAGTATGCTTATCACAATTTTCATTTGATATACTCCTTCCCCGCTGCATCTCAGCTTCCCTTTTAGTGTCGTCCCATCCAGCTTCGCTCATTGTCTGCGACTTAATGCTAAGCCTCTTCGAACTGTTTGCTATGTTTCTTTTGCATTCTGTTTTAGCATCTCTCATGGCCTCAGCATGCAGATCTTTTTCTCATTTTCAATCTGCTTTAGAATTTGCTGAATTTCATTGTTACATTTACCTCTTTTCACTCAGCTGCTTTTTCCTCAGTTTCCGCTCTCGTTTTAAGCTAGGCTTAGTGTTCAGGTTCAGCTTCTCATTAACTTTCTCTCTATCAGCTCTTCTCTGGTTAGGCTTATCTTTCAGCTTCTCGCTTTGCATATTGTGGGACTTTTTGGTAAGCTGCTTGGCCTATGCTCTCTTCTCTCGCCACATTTGCTTATCCTTGGCCTCATCATTTGGCTGACTTTCTCTCTCATTTTAGCTTCTCGCTTTACTTTGTTGCATAATGCTTGCTTCTCGTTTTACTGTCGCTCTGCTTTGCTGCTTTGCTGATTTGATGCTGATGCCTCTTGTCGCCCTTGAGGCAGCAGGTACTACAGTATGAACTGCTTCCTCTTGACCGAATGCAAGCAAAGAGTCATGAATAAATTTCAATAAGTAAACGGCTGCAATGGTCGCTTGTATTTTAAGCATTTTATTTAACATATTTTACGACTGGGGCTCTCACTGGGCCGCTGAGTCGAGTTGAGCCTGTGCCGCTTTATGTCAACTTTGTTTCGCTTCAGAGTTTTCGTTTTTAACGGCCGCAGCGCTTTAATTTATTGCAGCACGTCTTCGGCAGGAGTGTCACTGTTGCCAACATCATTTTGAGTGGCAACAAAACGCTGACGTTGCCAAGGCCAACAGCGAGCACTGAACAGGCAGCAGTCAACAGTCAACAGTCAACAGCCATCAGCCAAACAGCGAGCAGCATAATTGATGCCAATGTCAAACTCAAGTTTGCCAGGCTCTGGGCAGAGGCAGAGGCAGAGGCAGATGCAGAGGCAGAGGCAGAGGCAGAGGAAGAGGCGGATGCAGAGGCTCGGGCTCGGATTCGGGCTCAATTCTCATTCTCCATCTCTCTCACTCTCCCTCTGTCTGTCGCGCTCTGCACTTGATGTATGCCAATGGACAGCGTAATAGAGACGATGCTGCTGTCTGTCCTCTCTCTCTCTCTCTTTCTCTCTCTCTCTCTGTCTCTCTCTCTCTCTCTCTGCATGACAGGAAGTATCTTATCCATTTGCATGGCATTAATCGCATAATTTGTGGCTAGCGCTCGTCGCTCTTTAACCCGCCAACTGGCAAATTGAGATTGGCAAATGGAGGCGAATGGCGAATGGCAAAACTGTGAAACACGAATTCAATTAAAGCTGCGGCAACAGCTGCTCTCCAGATGCTCGGAGAATGAGTAAGCACACGGCCTAATGATTCTGTTGAAATCTATGCCAGCGGCAGCAGGTGGCAGGAGGAGGCAACAGGGGGCAGCAGGAGGCAGCAGGAGACGTGCCCGCAACCAGGTGCTCCACAGTTGAAGCTTTAGATACGTACTCTAATGGTGCCATTTGGCGAGCCTAAGCAGGCTCTGTTCCTCTATCTATCGCATCTATCTGTGGGTCTATTCGTTTTTCTGTCTGCGCTTTCAGCTGTCAGTCAGTCTGTCTTTCTGTCTGTCTGGCTATCTGTTTGTCTATCTTTCTTTCATTCCGTCTGTGCGTATGTGCATCTTGATGGAGATAAATATAGAGATAGAGCTAGAGATTGAAGAGGAAACTAGCTGGAGACTTGAACTGACATAACAAGCTTCTGATATCGCAGCCTATCTGACAGGTCTAAGAAGCCAGAGTCAAATGATTTTGGTACATTGATTCTGCAGGAGATTGAAGACGATATGTAGGTATGTATGTATGTATGAATGAATTCGTTGATTATGATCCTAGGACTGAGCCAAATATTAGCCCATCCACTTTTGATTCTCTGATATTCTCTGGTCAATGGAGGCAAACAAAGGTATTCATCTAAGCGATAAGCATGTTTTCAAGGCTATATTCTTAACTGCCCCGAAATGTTGAACGAAATTCATCAAAAGCATATTCGGGCCTGTTAAAATATCATGAAGATTTGACAAAAAAATATCTCAAGTTATTCAATAAAATATTTTCCATAGAATAAGCAAAAACAAGCATAGCGTGAAATGTGAGCCAGACTGTTTTTATGTGTATGTATGCATATGCATGTATGTAAATGTATTTGTGTGTGCATACTTTGGTTTTTGTATGTATATATATATATATATATATCTATATGCATGCATAGCCTAAATAACTACAAGTTGAATGATTGTCCGCATTAAGCTGCGCGTCACGCTTGGCTACAGGGTAACTGCAAGTCGAGCACGCCCGACTGGCGCAATCTAAGTTGTTGCTGTTGTTGTTATTGTTGCCACTGTCAACCGCAAAAGATGTTGATAAATTAAGTGTGCTGCAAGCGAAGCCATTAGCAAATCCGAAGGCCTTTTGCCTGCAGAAAAGCGGAGAGCGACAGAGAGAGAGAGAGAGAGAGAGAGAGAAGAAAGAAAGAGGCAGATAGAGTGAAAAAAAGCGCAGGCCGAAAAACCTCAAAGTTTGTCCAATCCAAAGTCGTTGCCTTGTCAGCGACACCTGCTGTGTGCGTGCGTGTGTGTGTGTGTGCGTGCTTGGACGTGTGTGTATGCTCAAGTTATTTATTTTTGTTTTTTGTGCTTTCTGCTTGGGCCAAAGTAAACTTTGGCAACTAAAAGCAAAAATAATTGCCAGCCTACTTTTGCGCAGGCAGAAGTCAAGTTTTGTGTGTTGAAGTCTTAGACAAATGTTAAACAGCAGCAGTTACATGTGCGTGTGTGTGTGTGTGTGTGGCATGTCCTTGCACATCAAAACAATAAATATAATGACAACAATCATCAGAGAGACAGAGAGAGAGAGGAGTGGGAGAGGGAGTGAGATGGAGAGTCACTCGCAAAAGCAGCACAAATATTTGTTAACATTTGAGGAAACAAAACTTTGAAATTCGTTTCACTCGCTGCTAAACGCACAATTTATTTATTTATACCCGAAAGAAAAAGAAACATAGGGCAGGCAGGTGAGCGGGCAAGGGGGTAGGAGTAGGGGGCAAGTTGATCAAATATGCAAATGGCGCTGCGGTGCGGGAGTTGGTGACAGAAATTAAGCATCATAAAAATAACACAAAGCAAAGAAAAGCTGAAAAACAAGAAACAGCAAAAGAAATAGAAGTCGGAAAAGGCAGTTGACATGCGAGCAGAGGCACACGCACACACACACGCCATCTAGCGGCGAGCAAGGTGCGTGTGCGTGCCAAAAATTTCTGAAACACAAACTTATATATAAATATGTACACACACACACACACAAACACACACACAATTGCCTTTGGGCTTAGCTAGGGGAAAATTGATCAAAGGAATGTGTGTGGCATGCGGCAGCACTTGCAGCAGCAGCAGCAGCAGGAGGAGCAGCAGGAGCAGCTATGCGGCACACACTCTCAGCTATGCTGTGGCTATGGCTGTGGCTATGGCTGCGGCTGTGGCCGGCTGTAAATTAGATGCCAAGCGCTTAAAGCCGACTTTAAAAACTCGCAAAAGCCACACACGCACACGTGCCACAAGATCGAAGGAGATAGAGAGAGATAGATAGAGAGAGAGAGAGAGATATGTTTAGGCATGCCAATGCTGCTGCTGCATAATCAATGGAAAACGCAAATCATTTCTTTTGCTCAAATCAAAACAAAACACGTAGAGCTGCCGCTCCCTGAAGCAAAAGAAGAAGAAGAAGAAGAGAAATGCGCGCTTAATGCGAAACCACAAAGAGTTTTCCTTTTATTTTGTGCTCTGGCGCTTGGGGGCAATTCACTTCGTTGTTGTTGTTGTTGTTGTTATTTTCTCGTATTTCTTTTATTGAACAATTTTTAGACTTTATACTTGTAGCAGCAGCAGCTGCTGCTCCTGCTTGGAATTCAATTTAAGCTGAAAATATTTGGCAAACATTTTTCGGGCCTTGGCACATTTTCAATATTTTCTTCCTTTTTTTTTTTCCTTGGTAGCTGTCAAAGTCATGCACGCAAATAAGCCAAGCGAAGGTTGCATTTGCAAGTTGGAGGAGTACAAGTAGATTTCATAAATGAACATTTCTAATTTGGAGTGGCTAAACCAAAATGTGGATTTAAGTTAAAGCTCAGTTTGGCAAGAAAACGAATTGGAAAACTCTTCGCAGCAGGTGAGAGTAAACAGTTTGAGAGCTCAGGCAAGTGGACATGGCTTAGATATGTGATTAGGCTAAATACAATATATAAAAGCTAAAGGAAGCTTCAGGAAGTGAAGGAGGCAATAATTCGATCTGCCTCAATCAAGAGGTATAAATTTAGCCAGTTTTATTTTGAGTTTCATTACTTAGAAAGGCGGCTCGTTTTATATACTTCACATGCCACTCACTCAAAGCGACATTTGCTGTGCCCATTTTGACAGGTTCCAACTCTCGCCTTTTGCTCTGTGAGCGAACAGATTCTGATTCCGTTCACCTGTCGTATAACAAGTTGTCTGTAATAAAGGAAAGTGAAAATTATGCCCAGCTGTAAACTGAGCGATGCCATGAAAGACTCGGTCGTCGTATAAAATATCTCTGGAATATCTCAGTTCACTCGCATATATAAATATTTGAGTGTCGCACAAAATTCACTTTCGATTGCATTACAACAGAATTTTGTCACACAAATAAAAGGATGTATAAAAGCTAGTCAACTCACATATTGACAACGACGAGCTGTCACACCAACAGCAGAGCACGTGTGTGTGTGTGTGTGTGTGTGGGTGCATTAAGAATTAAAATCTGATACAAAGTAATGGACGCACTCAGATGTACAACAATTGCCATTAAATCAAAGGACATTTCCATTTTGTGTGCGCATAAAATGCCATCGCGGCGTATCAATAAATAACATTTGATGTGCGGCTGCACCAGCAATACTCCCACTCCCCTCTCTCACTCTCCATTTCTGTTTTATATATATTTTATTTTATTTTTTTGCACCGACAGCAACCTGTGCACGTAAAAACGAAGCTCAAACCGAAATTGCTTAATAAGCAGCGCAGCTGACAAGCAAAAAACGAAAAAAAAAGAAAGTATATACCAAAAAATACCAAAAATAAAATACAACAACAAATGGGCGACAAAAATCGTGGCCCATCAAACGTAATGGCTCAGCCCCCGCTCAGTCCCCGCGCCAGCAGGAGCCGTGCTATCAATTTCTAGTTGAGTGATCTAAGCAGCCCAAGTGCTGGCCATAAACAATGAAAATGGCCCGCAAATATCTATATATATCTACTTATATAAAGCTGCCGCAGCGTCACTTAGAATGACCAGAAAATACAAAAAAAAAAAAAAAAAAAAAAAAAAGAACCGAAATGTGGAAAATCAAGGTGAAGCGATTTTATATTTCTGCTGCAGGCAGGCAGCAAATTAATTTTAGCTGCCGCTGCCTGCGGTGCTCGCAGATCTAAGATGGGCGTCACGACTTTTGTATTATCGCGAACGCAATTTGCGCCTCATGGAAATTGAATGGCAGCACCAGCACCAGCAGCAGCAGGAGCAGCGCCGCCTCCTGCCAGCCGTCTCACTCCTGCTTCAGCTCCAGCTACGGCTTCAGCTCCTTTATGTGTCCGCAAATTGCAGCTGCTGTTGCTGCTGCCTCGGGTTTTTCTTGACAATAATCAAAATACAGAACGACAACAACTTTGCTTAGATAGCAAGGGGGCGTGGCGGGGCTGTGCGAAGCTGGGCGGAAAGTTGTGGCAATACTGTTACTGGAGTCCTGTTGTCAGGAGTCGCATAGCTCGGCGTCGTCTCATACTAATTGCTTTCAATTTAATGAAAATTTTAATAGAAAAGCGCTTTGGCTGCCAAAAATTGTGCTGTTGGTAAGTGTTTGTTGTTGTTGTCGTGGTTGTTGTTGTAGATGTTTGTTGGCATTGCATGCTCGCCTCAGTAGACAGCCGCGTCGCCTGGCTGCCCGGACAGGGACACTAAGCTGTTGTCGTCGCCGTGGCCTGCATAAAATATATAAAAGACGCAAAACACACATAGAGAATGAGAGCGTGGAGACAGAGAATAACAGACAGACAAAGAGAGAGAGAGAGTGAGAAGTGGTGAAAGACGAGTGCCTTAAATAGTTACAGCAACAGAGAAGGAGAGAGCGAGCGAGAAGCAAAGCAAGCGTAATGGAGAGAGAGCTGAAGGAATATCAACAACAATTGTGCCAAAACAATTTGCACTTAATATTGTGCATGAAATTTATTTGGCATACACAACAGCAAACACACATAGAGAGACTCACACACACACACACACGCACATGCATATGCATAGACACCCTTGGCCAAAAAACTTGATAATCAAAAAGTTTACATTTTGTGGCATGTGCAACTGCATTTCATTTAAGTTTCGTATTTGCATTTTGTGCAGAAACTTTTTAGTACATGGAACGAGCAGAGAGAGGGAGAGAGGGAGAGAGAGAGAGAGAGCGGACAAAGGACGAGCAACAGTGAGGGGCATTAGAGGCAAGGCTTATGTCGCTCAATTGTGACACTCACACAGAGACACAACCTGCCTGCCTGCCTGCCTGCCTGCCTGCTGTGCCTCGGCGAGCTGTGTAAAGCGTTTGTAAAGCGCCTTTCGAATTGAATCAATCTATGCAGGACTCACAGGACTCGACTGCCAGCTTTGAATAGCGAAAACTTTGTCCAGCTGCCAGCTGAAATAGAAACATGTGCAGAGCGCGCGCCAAGCGTGTTTTGCGGACGGAAGGAAACGGAAATGATGCCAAACTAAGCACAAAACTTACTCAAAGCAACAAACTGTTGCCGCGTGCAGCTGCTCTAAATATATATAAAAGACACAAAAAACTTTGCAAAAAGTAAGTGCAGGGCATCTACAAGTCGTCTACAATCGCTTTATTGCATTTTTTGCTCTCCATTTACTTTCGATGCTTGTCAGATGGTTTTTAGTTAAAAATCGTAGCATACTTTTGAGCTGCTCACATAAGTTTGAAATCGACGAAGAGTGTTGCATACTTTTAGGCCGAGTCGAATATTTCGTATTTATTGGTGTATTTCTTTCAGTTGCTGTTATTGTTGTTGTTATTGTACTAATGCAGCTTAAATTTGTTTATTTGCAGTTTTCAACGAAAGGTCAGATGGCCAGGAGTCCAAGGAGATGAAGAAGAACACGATTGAAGTTCATAAAATACAATTTATGCCGTTTAGAAAATAATAACAAAATTCCATATGTGTGTACTTTTATTGTAAAAAAAAGTAAATAAATGTGTACATTTTTATTGTGAAAAAAAAAAAAAAATAAAAATAAAAGTAAATTTAAATAAGCTAGTGACTTTTATTTAAGCAGAAGGTAGCAAAAATTGGGCATTTCCAAAATTTCGTTGCATATGCAAAAGGGGCTGCCCTTCGCACCTGCGTATTCCACAAATTCAACCGAAATTGCAGCCAAAGTACCAGGCGAACAGAATTTGCAGAAAGTAGCCAAAAGTTCTTGGTTTCAAAATTTTCGTTGCATACCCGAAAGGGGCACATTAAAGCGCAATATTACAAATTCGTTGCATAAGGAAAAGGCGCAGCACTTCGCACTTGAACGATCCACAAATATCACCGAAATTTCAGCCAAAGTACCAGGCGAACAGAAACTGCAGAAAGTAGCCAAAAATTCTTCGATTAATAATTTCGTTGCATACCCGAAAGGGGCGAAAAAAAAGGCGCAAATTCTATTGAAATTATCATATTTATTTTGCTCTATAAACTGGGTAATAAATCGAGTAAAACTAGCTCTAGCTCGGCCAAATCCTTGCGCAGGACATGCGGTCTTGGTGCTCTGGGATCGTGAGGACAGCCTCCAAGGATCCCCATCATAATATAATGGGGTCATCTAAGAATCCAGGACTTGTTCGATTTTCTGCTTCAGCAGGCTGCAGAGACAAAGGAAATGGCCCAAAACACACAAAATGTCAAATATCTCAATAGCCACCAGCACGATTGTGATGAGACTTGGCCAGTTGGTAGCTCTGGTGACCACAATCAGTTTGACATAAGACCTGCCAGGATGTGCAAGGATATAGCGAAGATATACGTGTTTTTCGCTGTACAAAAATGTCCTTATATCTCAGCTCTCAAAAGGATTTCGAATCCTTTTATTACTGATTCTTACTAAGGCTGACAAGCACTTTCTATGTTTCAAAGGACATCATCGTAGTCCTTTAAATGGCCGAGTTAATGTGGATTTTGCCCTTTTTTGGCCATTTTTCGAGCATATCCCTTACAAAAATATTTAAAAAATTTTTTCTCAAATTTTGGAAAATTCTAAATGCCAATCGGTAGTCCAGCTTCTCAGCAACTGGAAAACACAAATCCTTTTGTATTGCCGAAGGACATGGCTGAGCTAGGGCTATGCAAAAATGTCCCTTTTTAGAAAATTATCTCTAACTTGGCCAAAACCTAACGCATTTTGGCAGGACAAGTCGCGTTGGGAGCGTCAAAGCAAGCTTAATCGTAGTGCATTAAAATTTAATGGTCTTCTCTAAGGATCAAAGGATGTCCTTTTATGATATAATGGGCATAACTCGTGCATAGCCACGTGTATCCTGGCAATTTTAATGCCAATTTGTGCGTAATAATTCTAGCTAATAGCTGACCAAAGGATATTGGGTTGGTCCTTTCCATTTTCAAGTTATACAGGATTTGATTAACTAGATGTACCACTATGTTTATAAGTACTTATAAGTATTAGGTCTTTGTGATCTTAATTTGCCATAATATATTTACAAGATTTAAAGGATCTTAGAGTAATTTTGCAATCGATTTAATACGCCTTAAATAAGTTAAAGGATACGCTGCTGCATCTGCATCTGCTCTCATTTAATTGATACTAAGCTCAGCTTACACCATTTTTATGCTACTTTTTTACTTAAAATTAATTTATGCTTATGCATCTCGCGCTGATATTATATTGCTTTTCTTGGTAGCGCAGCTTTAGTGCTTTACTGCTGCCTCTGACGCGTTCCTGGAATGTTAATGTGGCTCAAGGCTACAATTTGAAACTGCATTTTAGCTTGGCTTTCATCCATTGTTGATGAATCAAAAAGAAATCAGGAAAAACTCCAGTAAAAGCTAAAAAAAATTAAAGAGAATGAATAAATAAAATATTTAAAAATTATAAAAATAAAAAGTAATACAAAATTAAAGTAAACATATATATAATTCAGTGTTTCCTTTAGACATTACCTGCTGCTTGGCCAATGCTCTTAAGGGCGCTCAACAAATGGCCAGGCTAATAAAATCGCGCTAGCCAATTCTTTAATGAAGACAAAGCAACGGCAGCAGCAACAACAATGGACTGGCAACAACAACAATAGGAAGGCACTGATATGCCATTGTGATTTGTTATCGTATCCTGGCCATATAATTTATGACGGAGCTGGGCGCTAGGCCAAATTGTCAACCATAATTCTTGGGCATGGCTCATTCGCGCTTCGATGAAGCCAATAAACAATGACGAATCACTTATAAATTGTTGCCATATTTCAGCTATGGCACAAAATATTTACTATGCGTAGCGCCCACACCGCGCCACGCCCCCCAGCGCGCCATCTACGGCGTGGCAAGTGTGAAAATTGAAATTGATGTTGCTGTTGCTGTTGCTGTTGCTTTTGACTGTCGCTAAATGGGCGACGCCTTTACAACGGCCACGCCCATCGAACGAGCTGCCTCTGCAGCCCCGCCCACAAAAGAGCGCCTTATTGCGGTTGTTTATTTACGAACATTAACAAAATAAATGACATGCAAATAACGAAGAATAAAAAGTAAAAAAAGCAACAAAAACATAATAAATGCAAAGCCCGTAGCATAACCAAAGACAATTGAGAAGTGGAACGCAGCATAGATACCCTATTCAAAACGAATCACATAAATAAAGGCATTTCGACAGTGATATAGTGCAGCGAGAATTTATTATTGAATTTTAATTGAAGACAAATTTAAATATAACAAAATAAATAAAGCTCTGATTGATTGTCAATTCTATGATTTTAATTCTAAAATTTTATAAAATTTTATATATAGTTATTCTTTAAAATCATTGACAATAGATGCTATAAATAATTTATTTATTTAATTTTTTATTTATTTATTTATTTTATTTTATTTTATTTTTTGTATTGAACTAAAGTTATATATTATTCAAATGATATATGCGTATATAAAATATAAACTGTGACCATTCATTATAAAATATTTTATGTCGATTTGTATCAACGAAATTGGTTTAGAGAGAATAAAAAACAAATTATTTGATGAATGTCACAAATCGAAATAAATATTCAAAATGCCAGAATCGAAGGGTATAGAAGGAGGGAAAAAAGTTTAAATAGACAAATTTGTTGCGCTGGCAGATAAGCGACCTGGAAATGGTTGGGGGGCTAAATTACTAATGCCATTGGCAACAAGAGCGAGAGAGAGGGAGAGAGAGAGAGGCCGAGGAGGGTGGACACAATATTAAACGTAATTCATTCTCACAACAGTGAGAAGATGAAGACGAAGAGGAAGCAAAAGTGGCAGCAGAAGTCGCGACAGCAGCTGGAGAAATTGACTTTGGAGGTATTTTTAATTTTGCAGCCAAATGAGTCGCGATTCTTGTTTAATTTTCTGTTGATTGGTTTTTCTTCTCGCACTTTGCGTTTTCTCTCGCGCTGCTTCAGTGAGTCGGTCGGTCAATCAGTCAGCGAGAGTCAATCAATTGGGTCTTTTCTCTCTCTCTCTCCCACTCACTCACTCACCCATTGAGTTGGGCAAATATTGATGTTGGTCACGTAATTAAGAACAAGTTTATAAAAATCTGCGAGCTGGCTAATTGAGTTCAAATTGGCCGCACAATTTCAAATGTGTTTAAATTAGTTTCTTTTTTTACCTCTATCTCTATCTCTCTCTCTCTCTTTCTGTACCTCTCTCTATCTATCTCGCTGTGACGTCATGGGAAGCACGTGCAAATTAGGCAAATGCCAAATAAAAACCCCTTCGCTCGGCTTTGAGCACACTCAAAGTGAGAATGCGGCATGGTGTTGTGGCCTGGTTAGGGGCGGGGGGCGAGGCTTTTGGCTTGGGGCCGGTTTGAAGCCGTTTGGCATTTGGCTTTGTGGTAAACGTGTTGAAGGGCTGCCGCTGCCGTTGACAGCCAAAGAGCGAGCGAGGGCGGGGCTCGGCCCTAAAAACATTTCCCAAAATTTCATAATAATTATAATTTTGGGCAGATATACATACACATGCACATGTATACGTATTTGCATGTTTTGTCAAGCTCAACCAGGCAAAGGCATTCGAGCTAGCAAAAATACTGTGAAGGGGCGGCAGCTGCCAGCTTCGAACATGGCCAAAAAGTTGTGTCAAGCAAAAAGTTAAGCGTGTTTTATGAAATATTTGTGGCAGCATGCGTAGCAGGTACACACACACACACGCATACACATGTACAATCTGCCTCCCTCTCTAACTTAATCAACGTCTAAGGCCAGATCATTTTCACTTTGCTGGCGGCTGCTTTTCTTTTTGGGGCTTAACATCATTAAGCTGCATGTAAAACAATTTTAATAAAAATTAAAACAATTTCATCGCGCACTTTCAGCTCAACAAGCTCAATAATTGTATAGCACACACACACATATGCGTTGCTTTGCTTATGTTTAGATTTTTGACATAATTAAAATTACAAGAAAACAGCGGCTTTTCCAAGAGATAGAGAGAGAGAGAGAGAGAGAGAGCGAGTTATTAACTAGCTCAAGGATATGAATTTCATATTCATGCACGCTTGAGCAGCAGAAAGCCTTTCTACGCCATTTCATTACAAAGTTGTGTGTATACATATACATATAGAGATAAACTGTATTTTGTTTACATATTTGTATATATAGAAACTTGAAATTTATTTGTATTTGCTGCCCTCGAGGCAGTCATTAGCTTAGCTATGTGGCATATCTATCTAGATAGTCGCTTATGTTTTAAATAATTCATGTCTTGCACATGCGTTGCATTACTTTTGCACTCACTGTCTGTGCTTCTGTCTGTGTTGTGTCTGCATAAGCTGCCAAATTAATCGTTGGGCACTTTTAAGCTCTTAATGGCTGCAACTCGGACAACTATAAGCCATAGGTAAATATTTAAAAACTATTTATGTTTAGCTTGGAGTTGTCTATATTTAAATTGTATTCTGTATTTTCCTGTAGAGCATAAACGTAAAAGTGATTGAGAGTGAGCGAGAAAAATCTTGAAGTTGTGAGCTCTTCAAGTTAGTTCAGTTTATGATGATGATTCTCCGGAAAGTATCGAAAGACATTCGATATTGTTCATGATGATATTATGATGCATTCATTTTCATATTTATCAGCGTATACCTCAAGCATGTCAACCCCTCACTTTTTATCTTAGTCTTACCCATCCAATCCATTAGACTCCTTTTCGCTTTACTTGGGCTCTAACAGCTTTTGCTACATATTTCTAGAAATTACATTAATGTTCCATAAAACCTTTCAAATACTTTTTCTCCATTTTAGCTGCAATTCCATTTGCCATATACATATATACATGGGCGATCCATTAAATCTCTATTTTTGCCATTTAAAAGGCATCAACTATGCTTAAATATCAATGGGAAACCATTCGCATTTTCAATTTCTCTCAGCTCAGCCATTGTTTGTCTGTTTAGTGATTGCAAAACATTGCGCATTATCAAACACTGAAACACAGTTGCATGCCTGCATGTCTGCCCCCCCTAGGAAATGCTCCTTTAGCTTAAGCTGAACTTTCGTTACAGCAAATCGCTTTGCACTCATTTGCTATATGTCTCTGTCACTATGTGTGCGTGTGTGTGTGTGTGTGTGTGCGTGTGTTGCAAGTGTAGCTTTTGATACTTTGCAACACTGCAATTGACATTTTGTCAAAGGACAATGGGTTATTGGCGAAGCATATGTAAGCATGGAACTACCATTGTATCGCTCACATCTCTATCCCTCTCTCCCCCTCTCTCTCTCCCTCTCTCTCTCGCTCTCTCTCGGGCTGAAGAGCAGTCAATTCTTTTATTCTGTTCGCAATTTTTTGTAATGCTGCGCAATAAATTGAAAAGAAAGCAAGCGTAAAACACAAACAACAACATCGTAGGCAATGCCAAGGCGACTATCAGCTGCAGACAGTAATAAAAAAGGAAGGCAAGAGCTATACAATGCCTTGCGCTGCAGTACAATAATACCAGCACACACACACACACACACTCGCACACATATGTATATAGTAAATCCTCGACTCTCACATTCGGCATTGGTTTATGTGGGCAGCTGCGATTGAAAAATTTCGTTCGCTTTGTTTCGTTTAGCGCAGCAGCTCATTTTTTGTATACCCTAGACAAACGTGTGAGTGTGCTGGCAGCGGGCATGCCAGACTGATTAGAGTTCGAGTTTGGCTCATACTGAGTCTAAGACTCACTTACAGGGCATCTGCTAGTCTATCATTATTAGTGGCTTAGATTCATTTTGGAGTCGCAGTACTTTTCATTCAATTTTCAGCATTTTTTACGATTTGTAAGTTGCCCGTCAACAGGCCCACACACGCCCCTTTTAAGCCACACTCATGTGTGTGTGTGTGTGTGTGTGTGTGTGCTGGCCGTGTTTAATGTCACGTATTTGATCAGAAAATTAAGGATCAAAAAGGCATTTGTGTAAGCATCTGAAAATGTTGTGATTTATTGCGCCAAAGCGTTTTGCAAGCAACTCTTCTCGTTCCCTCTCCCCCCTCCCCTCTCGCCCTCCCCCTCTCTCCATCCATTCTTTCTATCTGTGTGCTACAGGCCATGCACCAGTAGCTGGCTTACTTTTCCCTCCCTCTCTCTCTCACTCTGCCACTCTCGCTCTCCCTCTCTCTCTCTCTCTGTCCTTATGATGTACGACTCTAAGCAGCTGCCTGCTTGAGCTCTTCGTTTGCCGCCTGTTTAGTTTAAAAACTGGGACGTGTACAATTTAATTTAATCTTTCAGGATTTTCTTTTGTGCATGCCAGCACTTGCCCAACAACTGGCTGCCTCACTCTCGCTCTCTCTCTCTCTCTCTCTTTGCAACAATAACTATGCTAAATGCTAAAAATACATTTTATTCTAAAAAATCATTTCAAGTTTTGCTATTACTCTGCTGCTTTTAAAGTAAACGTCGCAAGTTTGTAATAAATTAAAAAATAATTAGAAAACAACTTTTCAAAAATTTCGTAGCTGCTCTTAAAAGTTCATATTTAATGCTATTATCTAAAATTAAGTGTTTCGTTTAAAGTGATTTCGGCTGTCTCAGAACTTGCCTTGAGTTCTATTTACATTTATTAGCTGTTGTTATGCGGCTTTGTGCGGCCCACCCAGCTCTAAAGCCATTTACTGCCCTCTAGCCTCAGCTTTAACTTGATTTCAATTTGACAATATTTTGATTGACGCAGAGGTAACTATGATGAAAGCGGTTTCAAATCCCACTTGATTGTGGTTTATATACGATTATATATTAATTTGGTATTATATTAATATTTTTTAAATTTTCATGAAGTTCTCTTTCGATTAGTTATTATTAGAATATTTCAGAAAAATACAAATAAATATTTTGTTGAATAAATTTTAAACCTTAAGTTCTGGTTTAGTTTAATTTACATATCTCCCTATCATATATCCATCAATTAGCTCATTTTCCAGTTGATATACTAACTAATACTTACGCTTATACAAATATTTGGCTCAGATGTCAACTTACCTGGAAAAAAGTGAAAGTGAAAGAAATTTCAATTTTAATTAAATTGAATTCGATTTAATCAACAGAGATTTGTTCAGTTATAGATGGTAGATGGATAGATGTAAATAATACAATTTATATTAAGTTCATGACAAAATATTAATTAGAAAATAAATATGGCATATATGTTTGTTTGTCTCTCACTCTCCCACTCTCTGTCTCTTTCTCTCTCTCTATACATATCTGAATGTGCAACAGAAAGTCAAAATGCTGCCAACGACGATGAAAACTCAATTTAATTTGCTGAAAGCTATTGCTTTACACGGCACGTACAACAAATTTCAAATGAGACACGTTGATACACAACAACAACAGCTACAACAACAACAACAACAACAATGGCTCAGGCAATGGCAATTGCTGATGGCTAAATTTAATAAATATTACACGTATCTGATATGAACATCTATATACACACATACATACGTACACACTATATATATGTATATGTATATATGTATATTCTATATAGAAGTCGAGTCGAGCTTATTAAAAAGCGTCTGTCATCACGCATACGCCATGTGCGCCTGTCAGCCTGACTGCATCTATGATATATACATATATCGCATGTCTGTACGATATTCGATATATTTGTTTGTCATACGCGGCTGTTAATGAATTTTTGTAAAATGTAATTGCAACAGCCGTGCAATAATTGCTGTTTATGCTAATTGAAAATCAATATGAGAATTATTTGTTTTCCTCACACAGAGCCAATGGCCAATGGCCAATGACAATTGTGTTTTCGAGTGCCATTGGCTTTATTTTATTTGCTGGCATTTTAATTGTTTGCTCTAGCGCTCTATCAATGAAAATCTTCAAAAATTTGTGGCTGCTCGCTCACAATTACCTGTTGAAAGGGCACCTGGCGTTAATTGGGCTCAACGTGTAGCTAAATTTGACTATGGGCGTAGTTGTTAAATGTA